>NC_142182.1:2677500-2977500 GCF_026936395.1 Plectropomus leopardus
CTTAATGATCCGTTCACATTACAAGCTAATGTGGAGAAAATCTGATTTTAACCCTTTGAAACCTGAGCAAACTGGCTTGATTTCTGCCAAAAACACAGAAAGACGGCAATGAGAGACAAAAATGCAACGAGCAACTGAAAAGAAAATATACAAGAAAATTACCTGGAAATTACTAAATAATAATAATAATAATTATACAGCATATAACGTTTTTTTTTTTATTTAAAAATGGAAATGACCTAGACAAGATGCTTAAAAATGATAATAATTACGTAACGTCATTTTAAATATGTAATCACAATAACATCACACCCACAATTTTTTTTATTAATCTGAGAAATTTACTCAAGGTTGAGAGGTCTAAATAATTGTGAAAGGTATCTGGAAGCAGCAAATGACGCTGATCCAGGTTTCAAAGAGTTAATAACCTCATGTGAGACAGATCGGATTTTTTATCACGGTTCACACAAAAATCCATTCATACGTTACTAATTATTTTGAGATTTTATAATGCAACATCAGAAAAAAGACATTCCTAAAATCCTACTTCCCATGTCTTTCAGACTTTTAAAAGATTGATTCCAGACACTTTAATACCAATTATTATGTTTATATTAATGCATTCAATGCCTTTGAAGACTTTTTAAGGCTCTGAGGGAGCCCTACCTACGAGCTGAGGACAAGATCAGCCGCCAAACAGAGGCGATAAAGGATTGTTATTGTCATATAATGCCATTGATACTGCTTTGAAAGCACTGCTAATGGGTATGTTATATGTCACACTGGAGGCCGATGCTGTTGTGTCATATGTCACAACGGTCACTTTTGCTTCCGTGATGCTGGCATGCTGTCTAGAATGACACACTGCAGCAGGATGCTGCTGCTGTTGTTCTGTTTTGTGTAAAAATTGTGGAAAAAGGGCTACTGTTGTCATGAGGCACCGACAGAGATATTTGAACGTAGCCCGGACTATCAAAATGTTTTGGAGGAACTGTTCCCTCCACATCGTGTCACTTGCCGCCACCCCTGACCCTGAAGAGGACTCTACCCCGAGACCCCGGGACCCCGGCAGACTCACCCGCTGTGCTTCATGTTGGGGGGTTTGTCCATGCGGACGGCCAGTTTGATCTTCAGCTCCGTGTCCTGGCTGTTCTTGGGGACGACCATCCGGTGGAACTCGGCCTGCTTCGGCCCGTTAGTGGTTGGGTTCATGACCACCTGAGGAGGGGGCGGGGCACAGAGGAGGGCAGGTATTGGTTAGTAAATAAATGTTTTGCATTTTCAGCATTAGTGCTGTGATTAGGCAGGTTTCCATTAACCCTCAAATTGTGCAAAATGAAATGCAAATATAAAATCCGCCTCATGGAAACACATCACTTTCGGGAAAACTCCCATTTATTGCAAAAAAGTTGGCGTGAGGTAGTATTTCCGGCGATTCCATAGCGTCATATTTGTCCAAACTGCAATGGAAACACATTTTAGTCTTTTCTAGGTCACATGATGCTGTGTCTATGTGCTTGTCAGTAGGAACTGGCTCCCTCATGATGCAGCAGGAGCTACAAGAGCTGTTATTGCATCACATAACTCTGAGAAAGTTGAGCGAATCATCAATGAGGGGCTCGTCTTTCCATCATGGCTCCATAACACGCCTGCGTGGCCTTGGATTGGAAATAATGGCAGCTAGTTTGGTGGCTACAATAGAAATAAAGCTGCTAATGTTTCGAACATCAATTGCCATGGTTACTAGGATGTTATCACCAGAGGAGAAGTCGCAGAACATCACTCAGTGGAAACACAATCATCTCCACACTGTGTTTTATCAACATTTGGAAAATATTGTTTAAGTTTTGGGCAAATCTGTGATGGAAACCCGCCTATTGTTGCACGGAGCTGAAGGGCCTTTGCACAGTTTTTCTTGTCTGAAATTGTTGCTTGTCTGAAGGATGACCGCACACTGTGTCAGTCACCTTTGCGTACTGACTGCGAAACTTTTGTGCAACATGAAAGTTTCTGAGCAGGTTTGATTTTCTGCTTTTTTAGCCTCTGTTTGAAGCTTTTAAGGAGATGTTTGACTGAAAATCAGTGAAGAAAATGTGCCAGCAGGAAACATCAGTGACAAGACAGAAGAACAGAAGTGCACACTCATTTCATAACTCAGATGGCTCATTTTTATTCCCCAAAATGCCACGTCAGAAAATCCTGGCTCTGTTGTTTTTTCACATCGAGAAAAACCTTCGAATAATCACACAGCAGCTCTGAGCCCTGCAAGAGTCGGTCCAACACGCAGCCAGAGCTCATTTTATTTACCGTGTTTAGTCTTCAGTGTCCTTCAGCTGTCTGCCTCTAATACAGTGCACACACACACACACACACACACACACACACACTGAGCTGTCTCTCTTCATCTCAGTCAGGCGAGATTCTGCTTACACAAACTGTTTTTGTTTTTGTGTGTGTGTGTGTGTGTGTGTGTGTGTGAGACTCATGGTAGTATGTCCAACATTACGAAGGACGTCTGAAACTCTCTAAACTGGCGGCGCTGCTGGCCGACTCAGTACCTCACCGTCCAATCAGAATCATCCGCTAATTAAAGGGTGTAAACCTCCACCGGTGGTTTTATCTCTCTGGGGGACGAAGCAGCCGATTTCAATATTTCATCATCTCCTCACTGATCTCACTGAAGACTTTTTATTTCTCAGGTCACGGCGAGTAAATTCAACTGGACTTAATTATGAGTTTAAAGACGCTCCTCTCAGAGGAGATCAGTCCGTAAAGTCTTTTTACCTCTCAGTATTTGGGTTTCCATCACAGATTTGCACAAAAATTAAGCGATATTTTCAAAAACTTTCTCAGAGTTATGTGATGCAATAACAGCTCTTGTAGCTCCTGCTGCATCATGAGGGAGCCAGTTCCTACTGACAAGCACACAGGCACAGCATCATGTGACCTAGAAAAGACTAAAAAGTGTTTGGTTGCAGTTTTTATTTACTGAGCAATTTGGTCTTTTATTAGAAGAGTAGAATTTAAATGAAGAGACTGACCGTTGATCTGACTCAGGTCAAAGACAGATTTTTTGTTTTGTTTGTGCAGCAGTCAGGTAGTGTGTGTGTGTGTGTGTGTGTGTGTGTGTGTGTGTGTGTGTGTGTGTGTGTGTGTGTGTGTGTGTGTGTGTGTGTGTAGGTGGACTCTCACCCGGCCCAGCTCCTTGTCCTCCAGGGCCAGGACCCCGGTGCTCTCTGTGAACAGCTTCACTTTGACCGAGGGCAGAGGGTGAGTCGTAGTGAAGTCCCCTTGAGTCCCCCACCTGAAAAACAGGAAGATCCTCTTCAGAGCTGCGTGGACATTGTGCGTTTTTCTTGATCTCGCACACGTGTGAAGTTACACTACATATTTTTCTCAGATTTTCTGCACGGCCAGAACCTGTGGTATTTTCGCTCACACTGTAGGGATCAACTGACTATCAGCAACGGGTACAGGCATGTCAGCCCGATCAGTTTTGACAGTTCCAATAAAGTTCATCCAAACAAGACAAGCACATCCTCAAAAACTGCAGAGGAAAGCCAGAGAGGCAGCATTATTTTGTGCAGATCTTCAGCAGATGGTGTTAGACGCAGACAGTCTGGTCCATCTGTTCTGCTGCAAATGTCCATTTTTATATTTAAGCTCAGTCTCAGTCAAGACAACAATATTAGCCACAACACGTTCAATATTTTTAACACTGAGGGGCCGTTTACACGGCAACAGTTCTTGCGTGAAAACATTAAACTTTGTTGCAGTTCGGACTTTCGTTCACACAACAGCAGTATTTTGGGGGCCTGAAAACGCAAACTTGTGAAACAGGGTTCCAGAGTGTAGTTTTTTTAAAAAAAAACGCCACCCTGTCTGTCACGGGGTAAAATGGCAATTCAAATCAAGAACTCAACATAATATAGGTTGAGTAAATGATATAGAAATGGTAACTTTGAGGATGAAGTTCTCCTTTAAGGTCCCAAAATTCTGAAATTCAGATTTTCTCCACATTAGCTTGTAATGTGAACGGATCATTAAGTCTCCATGACTTGTTGATTGACAGCGTCCTCCTCGTCAAGGACAGAACTTCACTCTAAAATTGCGAAAACGTTGCCAAAAGTGGTTCTGACAATCAGGGGCTAGTAAATCTGATACCCCTTTCCCACCAAAATTAATACGTGCACACAGGTTTTTCAAAGACGGGTAAACCAGCTAAATATAGATGATAGACTGCATTCCCACTGCCAGTGAACACACTGCTGTAGCAGACAAGTCTGCCTTTCTGTCAGCTTGTGTGTGCGTGTGATTAATTAGTTGTGCACATATTTTTTATATATATATATTTTTCTACACTGTTGAGTTGTTGGCACCTTGTAATTTTATGTTACTATTTTTGCACCTTGTTTTCCTATTATACTTGGCACCTTGTTTTTTTTTTTGGTTTTTTTTTGTTTTTTTAATATATGTAATTATTTTTTACTATTCTAGGATTATCTTATCTTAGTTCTTCAAAAATTTACCGCTGTTTGTGTAATTAGAAGACTACAATATAATTATTGAGAGAGAAAAAGGAGGGAAAATGTTGAACTTAGAAGCAGTGTGACTGACTCTGGCACAACTTCAGCTGCTACCAAGGTGCATGGGGAAGGGGAATAAATCAAAAGAGGTCAAAGCTCCAGCAAAACCCTAATATTCAGAACAAGTCTATTGCAAAGCCAACACGTTTCGAGGGGTTCTTTTGTGTACATGCGGCTTCACAGACAGGCCGGAGAACAGGTAATCAGTAGACAGCAGCAGGAACAGAGGTCTGTGAAAACTTTTCAGTGGTTTCTCCTCTTTGTGTATCTCATACTTTTTCAGTCTCTCTTTCAAACTCGGTGCACTAATTTGGAACAATGTTTTAGTGCAGCTTAGGTGGAGATGGACTGTAATTAGTGCCAGCGAGTCATTGCATCTCACTGGTTAAGGAGCTGAAATTACTGCGTTCATCCAGGTGTTGTATTCCCATCGATGCCGATCGGAGCTGAGGGTGATAAATACCCGTGTCTACTGCCGAGTCATTTCACCCGGGAGTGAATACTGATTGTGCAAATTACCATTGCATTAAAAAGCCAGATGTTATTGGGTTTTCTGCATGAACAAAGTGTAGCTACTACATATACTGAATATAATGTACACCTTAAAGTGTTTATATTTGGGGGCTCCTCATACTTAATCACACTGACTCTGACATCATGGACTGCAAAGTTCACTTCTACAAGAGGTCACCATGCAAACTTTGCTCAAACATCAAATCAAGTCTTAGTCACAGATCCAGAGGCAGTAAACAGTCCCATCAGTGTCGGCTGCTATCAGCAATCACTTACTGCTCATCTCTAATGGAGCAGACTGACGCCTTCTGCTCAGGACCACAACAACGCGGCCATTATACACACGGAGAGCCGCCACGCTCCCACGATTACATGCCTTTATATCAAAACTGTCATTGAAAGTATGTAAGCAAGTGTGTGTGTGTGTGTGTGTGTGTGTGTGTGTGTGTGTGTGTGTGTCTGTGTGTGTCTGTGTGTAGCACACAAACAACAAGTGACCCCTTCACTTGTTGCCGCCGAGAGCCTGAGCACCGCATTCAGTTTCCAGCAGTTTCCAAGGCAACATTGCGTGGAAAGGTGTGTTCACTTCACACACACATTTTTTTGTTTTTAATAATCACAGACATGAGACCTGTGAGACAGAGGACACACTGACACAACCCACTGTGACCTCATGGATCCACCGACCTGAGATAACGTGAGTGATGACATAATGACGGCTGTTGTTAAGGTTTCTTTTGTGCTTCGTCTGGTTTGCTAACTTGACCTTGAGCTTTAAAGACATTAAAGCCAGACGGCGATGAAAACAGGCTGCAGGACAAACTCATAGGTGAATTCTTTTGTTGGTCTGAGACAGAAAAGGATTTATTTTCACATCTGCAGCCTGAAAAGTTTTGGTTTAATAACTATAAATTCTCAAATAATGGTATTTTTTTTACATGTCTTGCATTGAAATCTCATTCTTTGCGTGCCTAAATACATTCTTGTTGGTTATGCTTCTACTATATGCTGCAGTTTGTGTTTTTAGCTCTGGAAATGTCAATCTATCATTCACTACTTTGGTCCAGACTGAAATATAAAAAAACAACTGTTGAACTGATGGCAGTGAAATTTTCAACATACACTCGAGAGGATGAATCCTGCTGACGTTGGTCGGACTTTGAAGAAAACTGAGCAAATGTGCGAGTTGTTTAAGAAAACACAAATATGACTGACTAGTTTGCAACCAGTAGAATACAGATATATTGCACAGTAATCTTGGTTTACTGAAGTGTCTAAAACTAAGAAAGATTGATTTAATTAAACTTAAATTCAACTTGCAGATCTCTGAACTTCATTATTAGCAAAATCCTCTTTGTGCTGATCAAGTAAAGTCAGACTCACTTGGTTTCCTGAAGTTGCTAACACACAAAAAAACAAAAACAAGGTAATTCCACCTCATTTTTAAGTCGCAACAACTTCACAAAATTCAAGCTTAAAGGAGTCATATTATAGCATGTTGTCCAAAATTGCCTAAAAAATTCATATTATGGCATGTTGTCCAGGAAGGCTTAAAAAATAATCTTAATGTAGCATATCATCCGAAAAAAAATGTTCATAGTCATAGTAGAGCATTTCGTCCAAAATCGTAAATAGAACTAAATTTAAAGTAAACTTAATAAGTAGATGTAAATTAAACATAAATTAAGACTAATAGTTATATTTACTAACATTTTTCAAGGAAGGGAGTCGGTTTTTCACACAAACATGGTGATGGATTTACGAACACTGAGTGCAGCTCAGTCCAGTTGTTGTTCTGCATTTTACTGCTCTGACATTTCATTGCATGGACTCAAAATTCAATATAGAACTCTGCAGGTTAGAATCGGCTCGTGTTTGTCGCAGAGGCTCGTCATGTATTTCATTTCCAAATCAGTTTACAACCAAACCCTGCGGGCTACATTTGCAACTGAAACCAATCTTAGTTTGACATCATATTCTGGAGGAAAATGAATTAGTTTGGTGCATGAAGCCTGCAGCAGTTGACACTTGAGCAAACTAATTAACAAAGTAATTTTAATTACATGGAAAAAGTTACATATTTAAATGGTAAACTCACTGTACCTCTGCCTATGTGCTTAATCTCACAGAAAATGGGAACGACTAGCCTTGAGGGACAGACAAAAAAAGAAAAACACTTTTGGAAGTGTATTTGATTTGTAATAAACACAAAGAAACGGTGGTTTGGTCCTTTAAATGATTCACAGACGCTTGACATTCCTCAGTGATTAAGGGTATTACGCATGGAAAGGTCCTCAGTGATTAAAAAGCTGTTAAGCTACGACTGCAGGAGTCACCGGAGCGATTGGACGACGGTGTAATCACAGCTAATCATGATGTGCGTGTAATTACAGTTAACTACGATGTCATTAAGCGTATGGGTGTGTTATTGAAGATGAGAGATGTGAGAGTGCGCCGCGGGCTAATTGCAGTGAAGGTTACAGGAGCCGCAGTGAAGCCGGGCTGCAGCTCAGGATCCCTGTTGACCAACAAGGTCGTCAGGTGACGGCACGCTCCTCTAATTGGCTCCGTTTGGTGATTCTGGCGGGTAGAGGGGCTGTCAGAAAAGAAAAAAAAACCCCTCTGCAGCAGTGGATGGAGCATGTGAAAGGGCAGCCTCATTACAGTGCGGACCCCCACTGACCGACGGGCAACAACTGCCACCGAGGATGTGGCCGGGCGGCCCTGAGTGATCATCAGTCGCCATGGTGAGAAAAAAAAAATGATTTCAAAGGACGATGACGCTTTTCACTTAAGACTCTCAAAGTGGAGGAAAACTGAAGAGGAAATAGTCAGAAGTGATACAGGAATATTTCTTTGAGTAAGGGATGTGCTTTACTTTTACAGTTCAGAAACTGCACTCCTGATGCCTCTTTTTTCTCTTTTATTGTACAGTGAAACTCTTATTTTAGGACTCTAATTCAATACACACGTGGACAAAATTGTTGGTACCCTTTGGTTAATGAAAGAAAAACTCACAATGGTCACAGAAATAACTTGAATCTGACAAAAGTAATAATAAATAAAAATTCTATGAATTTTAACCAATCAAAGTCAGACATTGCTTTTCAACCATGCTTCAACAGAATTATTTAAAAAAATAAACTCATGAAACAGGCCTGGACAAAAATGATGGTACCCCTAGAAAAGACTGAAAATAATGTGACCAAAGGGACATGTTAATCCAAGGTGTGTCCACTAATTAGCATCACAGGTGTCTACAATCTTGTAATCAGTCAGTGGGCCTATATATAGGGCTACAGGTAGTCACTGTGCTGTTTGGTGACATGGTGTGTACCACACTCAACATGGACCAGAGGAAGCAAAGGAAAGAGTTGTCTCAGGAGATTAGAAAGAAAATTATAGACAAGCATGTTAAAGGTAAAGGCTATAAGACCATCTCCAAGCAGCTTGATGTTCCTGTGACTACAGTTGCACATATTATTCAGAAATTTAAGATCCATGGGACTGTAGCCAACCTCCCTGGACGTGGCTGCAGGAGGAAAATTGATGACAAATCAAAGAGACGGATAATAAGAATGGTAACAAAAGAGCCCAGAAAAACTTCTAAGGAGATTAAAGGTGAACTTCAAGCTCAAGGAACATCAGTGTCAGATCGCACCATCCGTCGTTGTTTGAGCCAAAGTGGACTTAATGGGAGACAACCAAGGAGGACACCATTGTTGAAAACAAATCATAAAAAAGCCAGACCGGAATTTGCCAAACTACATGTTGACAAGCCACAAAGCTTCTGGGAGAATGTCCTATGGACAGATGAGACAAAAATGGAACTTTTTGCCAAGACACATCAGCTCTATGTTCACAGACGCAAAAATGAAGCATATCAAGAAAAGAACACTGTGAAACATGGAGGAGGCTCTGTTATGTTCTGGGGCTGCTTTGCTGCATCTGGCACAGGGTGTCTTGAATCTGTGCAGGGTACAATGAAATCTCAAGACTATCAAGGGATTCTAGAGAGAAATGTGCTGGCCAGTGTCAGAAAGCTCGGTCTCAGTCGCAGGTCATGGGTCTTGCAACAGGACAATGACCCAAAACACACAGCTAAAAACACCCAAGAATGGCTAAGAGGAAAACATTGGACTATTCTAAAGTGGCCTTCTATGAGCCCTGACCTAAATCCTATTGAGCATCTTTGGAAAGAGCTGAAACATGCCGTCTGGAAAAGGCACCCTTCAAACCTGAGACAACTGGAGCAGTTTGCTCATGAGGAGTGGACCAAAATACCTGCTGAGAGGTGCAGAAGTCTCATTGACAGTTACAGGAATCGTTTGATTGCAGTGATTGCCTCAAAAGGTTGTGCAACAAAATATTAAGTTAAGGGTACCATCATTTTTGTCCAGGCCTGTTTCATGATTTTATTTTTTTAAACAATTCTGTTGAAGCATGGTTGAAAAGCAATGTCTGACTTTAATTGGTTAAATTTCATAGAATTTTTATTTATTATAACTTTTGTCAGATTGAAGTTATTTCTGTGACCATTGTGAGTTTTTCTTTCATTAACCGAAGGGTACCAACAATTTTGTCCACGTGTGTATATTCTATTCTTGTTGATTACCATCATAAATGTGATTAAAGAAGTATTTCACTGGCTCAACCAAGGTCGCTTCTGCAGCAGAAAAACAAATTTTCAAAACAAAATTCTTTTGAAATTGGCGCTACATGACTACAGAAAACGGAGAAAAAGAACGCTTTTCATCAAGAGGTAGAAAAACTACAACTACCAGAAGCTACGCCCTGATCCGACCAATAAACACTAGTGGGTGACATAATGTGGAGCAGCCTGTTCTCAATCTGAGCTCATCAAATAGAGCCACTACAGTGATTTCAGCGTACGAGCATGACGCCAAAGGAGACCTTCCACGTCCAATCGTAACGCGGCTGGACGGCGTCAGATAAGAATGCACTCGGGCAGAACCAGTGGCTTCGTTGTTGTATGCTGGCAGATGGCTGAACAGCACTCGATGCTTCCACATGCAACGCACACTTGAGAATGCGGCCAGACAAAAGCAGTCGCGTGCACATGAAACGCTGAAGGACGGCGTCAGATAACAACACTGCCGGTAACAACATATATAAGAAGTGCGAGTGCATTCGTTGATGTCATGGTAACAGTATCCTGGAGCGTAAACAGCTGACGCAAAAGGAAACCTAAAACACACAAGTAGACGCAGAAGGTCACTGACGGAGCAGCACCATGTGACAAGCTGTGAGAATCTCTGTTTATATTTGATTGTGTTGCTTTATTTTACCATTGAGTTTCTCGACAGATTATCGGCCTGACCGACTGTCTGACCGATATTTGGCATTTTGCCTATTATTTATATTTCCATTTTATTTTAATGATTTTAATGAAAAAGTGTTCGTATCACACTGAACCGACACCAGGGAAGGCAGTCTGCAATACATGCAAAAAAAGTGTCAGCATGGGAGGAACTTATACTTTGTAAAACCTCAGGGAGCTATTTTTATTCAATTATTTTTTATCAAATTTTCACTTAACTTTATATTTAAAATAAAATGTTGCAGGGAACCTGCTGTGTATGATGTTTAAAGTTTCTGTTTTGATTATACATTTGCTAAATGCATTTGAACAAATTTTGTTTGTTATATTTCAAATTCTAAATTTTGACGAATAGCATTTTCATTTTATTTTAAATGCATATTGGTTACAAATATCGGTTATTGATCTCATTAGGTACTAACCATCGGTATCGGTCCTGAAAAACCGATATCAGTCGACCCTTACATGGATGTATTAAGAGACCTGGATACAGTACTGTCAGTGGGGCCCTGTTTATTCCTATAAGAGCCGCTCATTGGAGGATGAAGTGGTTTAACTGCAACATATAACATCACTCAGATAATCTGTGCAGCTTCTGCATCATCGGGCCCTTGCTAAGCGGGGCCCCCGGCGGAGTTCCTGTTTAGTGCTCCGTTAGCTTGAATGTGCATTAAATAATTGAATCTGAAACAGAATTTCAAAATGTTGTTGCATCAAATTGATTAAATCCAAAACAGTCACATCCTGGTGCTCAAGTATGAGGAGAGAAGTTCCCACTGTTTAGTTTTCGGGTGTGTAATGAACATTACAGCCTCACAGGGGCCAAAACGTCTGTACACAGACCAGAGGAGCTCAGAAACCTGCTTCGTCTGGAGTCCAGGTGAGACCGAAATCTGACTGGACTGAGAGCGAAAACATGAAGACTGTTTGGAGCTCAGCTGTGTGTGTGTGTGTGTGTGTGTGTGTGTGTGTGTGTGTGTGTGTGTGTGTGCGTGTGTGTGCGTGTGTGTGCGTGTGTGTGCTGTATATGAGAGACTAACTCCCATCACTGTTACATAACAGCCTCATCTCCTCGCTGTATCAGCCTGTGCTGCAGAATGAGAAACACCGCTCGGGGCGGGTGGCGGTGATGTTTGTCGGAGCTGAGGGTCACTCTTCCCCCGTTACATAAAATGAGGAGTTCTTCTTCTTCTGTCTGCGATCCGCTCGGCGCTGTTTGCATTTCAAAGCCGCGGCTCCGCTGTGGTTCAGTTTCAGGTAACCGTGTTAAGGAGGCTTTTCACCGACAACTGCGCGTTCATTTCATCTTCAAAAGCTCAACGATAATCCAATTAGGAGTCAAGAGTGAAGGCGCAGCGGGCTGTAAACGCGGAGCTTCCGGTAAACTGAGTATTAGCTCTGAACACTCTTCATGTCTCTAATTCAGCCTTCAGGTGTTTTGATGCTGTAAAACAACAAACAGCATATTAAGCTGCTGCAGGGCTGATTCAGAAGATGCAGCTCTGCAGAAGCTGAGAAATTCTGCAGATTAAAGAACTTCAAAATCAACCGCCAGAATAACATTTAAGTCCAAAATGAAAAGTCCTGCAAGTCTGAGGCCATGGCTCTCTGCTAAAAACAGTGGATTGTCCCTCTTGGGTGGTGAGAGAGTTACAGCCCCAAAATAAAGAGCTCAAGTGTCTCTGATGAGGGTAAAACAGATGATGAGATTTCGACCTCGTATTCCTGTATTTATTCTGTTGACACCGACCCTGGCTGCAGTACACAGTATGTACTGATATGAGCCTGTGCCCTTTAGACACATGCTTACAATGAACTTTTAGTTACTGAGAATCAACCACAAGTTAACAGGAATCAGTTAAAATGTGGTTCTCTAATAACTTTCTCAAACTCAATAAAACTGAGGCTCTTCGTCTTCACTACAAAACCACTCGGGTCAAATCCTTTTCAATCACCATCAATAACTGCATATTTCCTCCCCCAACTCAAGTGTCCGGTGTCATCCTCAACAGCAGATATTATTCAAGTAACACATCAAGAATATCACTCTGCCGACATATTTCCACCTACGCCGTAACAGTTTGACATTTTTTAATTTCTTCAAGGCCAAACGGAGACACTCTGAACGAAGTGTGGGCATTTTAAGCAGAAATGCTATTCGCTGGAAACTATTCGACAATTATTTTAACTGTAACAACTGTACTGACAGGTGTTCACTCCATCGGTCTGGTTGCTTAGCAATGATAGCTGTCACAGCAGCTCGCCACAGCTGTTGCCATGGGGGGGTCAAAATGACTTCGCGTGGTGGTTGG
The DNA here is from genome assembly GCF_026936395.1 of Plectropomus leopardus. Lineage (NCBI taxonomy): Eukaryota > Metazoa > Chordata > Actinopteri > Perciformes > Serranidae > Plectropomus > Plectropomus leopardus. The sequence goes on from NC_142182.1 coordinate 2,690,253, forward strand.
AGGTATAATTTTTTTTTTCTTTTTGTCCCACAGCGCCAAAAATTCAGTAGATGATTTTTAACACAATTATAGGAAAAGTTAAGAACAGAGACTTGTGGGGTTTTGCTTTAATAGCGTTACATGCATTTGAAAACGTGAGGGCGTAATAATGATGCTCCCTGGTGGTTTTGGTTTGAAATGAACTTGAGAACTCAGAACTCACACAGAACTTTCTGATGGCTGAAGAAGTCTCTGCATGTTTCTGTTTGTGTGTATTGCAGCATATACTGACTCTCACAGCGCTGTAGTAAATTGCTGTACTGACCTTGTGTGGAGAAGATTGAGCCACACACATTTTACCGGAGCCTGGTAACAACGGGAGACTACTAACGCCAATAATACTTGCAGGAATTGATGTAATCGAGTTATTTCCAGGCGCCGGGGAAAAAAAACGATGTCTCTCTCTCTCCATCTCTCTCTTTTTTTCAAGACAAAACCATATTTGGATTAACTACTCGATTGTTCTAATGTTAATGCCTACTCGAATTTTCGAAAATCACCGCCCATCACTACTCTGAACAGAGCAGGAGGAAGAGGGACTCACTGTGGTCTGGAGGCTTCAGCTTGGTCCGTCTGCAGCTTCTCTCCTCCCTCCACCTCCATGGTGCAGTAAACGATGCGGTTTGGAGCCACAGACTTCAGACCCTGCACCTCCACGATCACAATCTGAACAACACCAGCAGGAGAACCGAACAGGAATCTTTAAATCACTTTATATGTCTGAGCAACAATCAAAAATATTCAGTTTATGACAATAATCAACAGCAAAAACTAATTTTACACATTTTACTGCACCCTCCGAAACCTGGATCAACATCGCTTTTCTTGTGCTGCGCTCAGAATTTCACGTGTATTTAAACTGAGAAAAAACATTGAATTTCTTCTGAAACCATGAGGAAAAAAAGAAATGAGCAACTCGGCAAGAAAAGCCCCACAAATTTCAAGAAATTTGTTGATTTTGAAAATGTTTATAAAAGCCAGGGGGGAAATGTCCAGAAAGGTATACCAACAAATAATCAATATATCAATATATAATTATTAAGATTATTAGCGGCGTCTTGCAGGTCATTTCCTTTCTTTTTCCATTTTATGGGTTTTTAAAAATTATTATTATCATTATTTTCAGGTAATTTTCTTATACTTTTGCTTGGTTTCAGGTCATTTCTTATGTTGCCTTTGGCTTCCTCACGTGTGTTTGTAAGAAATCATGCCAGTTCGTCCAGGTTTCAAAGGGTTAAATAGTTGAGCAAATAAACAAAAATAAGTTGCTCTGGTGCCTCCTTGCTTCATCCACTTCCATTTGTTGATTCCTGTTAACTTGTGATTGACTGAAATTGTTCATTCTCCTGCAGAATGCAAGAAATTAGCATAAGTATATGAATAAGTCAGGGAAACACAAATATAAAGAAGTCAGGGAAAAATATGCTGGAAAACTATATTCATAATTACTTTAATTATATCTTGAAAATTATGTCACAGAATTAATAACATTTTTTCAAATAATTTCCTTGTTTGTTTGTTTTTCACTTTTTGTTTTTCTTATTTTCAGGATTTTTTCTTGTAACTTTTGGCTAATTTTGTGCTGAATTTTTGGCCATTTCTTCCAAAGTTGCTCATTGCCCCTTTTCCTGTGTTTTTGAGAGAAATCAAGTCCATTTGCTCAGGTTTCAAATGGTTGAAACACTAATAGATGAGCAATTTTATGTAAATATTTGTCAATAACTGACAGGATTTCTTCTCTTGTATTTTTTCTCAACCACAAACCTAAATTACATGTCACATGTAATGAAATCACACATACAGCATCATTAGTTTGTGCATTTATCTTGTCAGCGAGCTGCCAGCAGAGCAGAAAAGTGGAGACACTCACCTCCAGAGTGAAGGACAGCACCACGTCAGACTTGGACAGGATGTCTGTCTCGTCTCCCATGTCCAGGAAGGAGTTGTTCATGGAGGAGCGTTTGAGCTTCTGTTTGAAGTCCGGACCTCCTTTGGACACCGGCAGACTCTCCAGGTTGGCCATGAGCAGGTTGACCGCCGAGCGCAGCTCCTCCACGTAGAGAGGCTCCATGTCAGCAGAGACGAACTTTGGGTATCTCTTCTCCTGCAGGACGGACAGTCTGTCAGTTAAAACCATAAACTGTATATAAAGATGGACGAAATGACAGCTCCCCCAAAGTGAGGTTATTCAATCTGGAGCGCCCCCTGGTGACCGACTACAGTACAGGTCTAAGACCCGCCCCTCCATGTTAGTGAACAGTCATAGGCTTAACTAAAAACTCAAAGCACACGCCAAATAAATGTTTCCCAAAGATGGTTTCTGTCACTGAAGGTGGTTCTCATCACTCTGATGTTTGTTCAAGTGTTTGTTTTTATTATAAGTTCAGTTTTAATGAGCAATTAAATGATATATTTCCACCATGATTGACAACTGTGACAGCCAATCTGTGTGCTCACATTCAATTGAGCTGCTTCACATCCTGATGCCGATGGTGCATATTTTCGGCCCGACTTGTTGGGTTTTTTTGGGACCCGTTGGAAGCAGTCAGGCTGGGGTTGAGATTTAGACCTCTATGAAACAGTAATTCTGCTGTTTAACATCACGTAAACGTACTCAGTGTTAAAAAAATGAACAAAGGAAGTGCTGCTATAAACACGATCTGACATGACGAGTTTGGTTTAATTTCTAATAATAATGTGTTTTTCTCACCCTGGCTATCTTCTCGGCCAGCTGTAACCTTCCGTCCAGCTCTCTGCGGATCTGAGCCGCCTGCTCGTCCACGTTATCCAGCTGAGAAAATAAAAACAAACACATAAAGACTTTCATCAGTCAGCCAATCAGAGAGCGTCAGGATCAATACACCAATCAAAAGCTGAAGGACAGACACAGCAGGAGAGGCTGAAGAGTGCATTTAAAAGAAGGCTCAGCTGAGTGATGATTAACCAGTGAGCACCTCTGGAGGTTAAAGACGACAGCAATTATCCAATCAGGAGTGAGAGTCTGAGATTAGTGTTTCACCATTTCACCGTGCCTCTCGACCAATCACAGAGGAGAGATGTTTCAAAATAGTTTATTATTATTTATGTAACTTTTTTCTTTTATAATGTCATTATTATTACTAATATTATGTCATATTTTTCGGGGGGGGGGGGTATATACTAACAATAGTTGTTTAGCTGTTTGGCATTAAAGTGTTTGAGTTGAAGTGAATAAGAAAACTCTAAACTTCCACACGTGGATTCAGTCTTTTTTTTTTCGTTAGGGATGCACGATATTAGATTTCCGATATGCCGATTTACCAACAAAAACAGTAAATTTGCTCAATATAAAACCAAAATCAAGGAGCTGAGAGGAGCTTCAGAGGTGACATTTCTTTGTGAGTTTGTCGTTTTGAGGGACCCCTTTACCTCACCTCCAACTGTTTAATTTTATTTTAGTGATGCAAATTCACAACTAGGTAATTATTTAAATCCAAATCTCGCCTAGGGCACCAAACTGTCAGACGCCGGCCCTGCGTTCAGAGATCAGCATCAGCTAAATGCTCAGAAGGTCGTCGTGTCTCATCAGGCTGTAAGCTGCTCATGTTTCAAACAGCAGCGGAAACGTGATGACGTGATGGAGGCTGATGTCCTCGCTGCAGTTTCACCGTCACCAGAGGGGGCCCAACTGTTCGAGAGCTCCACGCTGAGACCAGAGATCAGCCGACAAGGAACTCGATGTCAGCGAGATTTTAGAGAGGAGATGAAAGCAGAGGGGAAAATTGAACGAGGTTTGCTTACTGGGCAGAAAACAGCGCCTCGTTACCCCGAATCTGCGATGAGCAGAGGCGTCTAAAAATGACAATCGGAGATAAAACAGCTCTGATGTAAAGTGGCCTGAAGGCAAAGAGACGAGTGGAACCTTCAGAGCCGATAACGCAGAGAAAAGATAAGCTCTTTAATTTGAGCCTGTTTCAAAATGGGTCCCAAAAAATCAGTTTAAAAAAAAAACGTCAGTGTCTCATTTACAGCAAACTTCCTTTGGTCTCACTGAGGAGTTATCCAGACCTGCAGCTGGAGAGAAAAACGAGCAGCAAGTTCGCTAAAAATCACACTTCAGACCACACCCTCCGCTGAGGGACTGACGACTTCACATGTTTGACTCTTCAGTCGGTTTGAAACTGACTCACGTCGACTGCAGCTCCCTTCGTGCCTCCGTTTGTAGTTTCTGACATTGCTGAGGGGATTTTCTGGAGTTGTTTGAGTTTGTTGTTGTTTGTTGTTTTAGGGTGAAAGGATCCTTCATCCTTCACGTCTTTGCTGTTTCAACTTCAGTCTTTAGAACCTTGATTTGATCAAAACCAGAAATCATGTGTCGTGGTTTAATTTTAATAAGTGAGTATCATGGCTAAGATACAAGGCAGGTTTTCATTAACCCTGAAATATAAAATACTCCTTACCACAAAAAAGTTTTCACACTCATCAGGTGGTATTTCAAGTGATTCAAAAAAGCCATTTTTCACAAATCTGCAAATGGAAACACTTTTTGCTTTTGTAGGTCACATGATGCTATGGTTATGAGTTTGTCCCTCGGGCATGATGCAGCAGACGCTACAAGAGTCAATGCAACTTTGTTCAAAAAGCCTTTTATCACAAATCAAAGTTTGCGTCAGAGGGCCTTACAGCAGACGACGTCCGTCTGCCCTCAGACCCTCACATCCAAGAAAGAAAACCCCCCGAAAAAAAAACTATAATGGGGGAAAAATGGTAGAAACCTCAGGAAGAGCGACCGAGGAGGGATCCCTCCTCCAGGACAGACAGACGTGCAACAGGTGTCGTAAAATACACTTCAATTACAATCGATGACGAAACGATACAGAGGAAAGAGAAAGAGAGGGAGGAAAAGAGAGAGAGGGAAAAGTGCATAGCAACAATAATGGTAACAATATTACAAACAATACATGTAAATACTGCAGTTTATGTATGTCGTGATAACAGTCATATGTGTACATTAATAGTGGAGGCCTGAATAATAATAACGGCAGTAGATGTTCTGTCGAGTCGAATCAAGAGCTGTTATTGCATCGCGTAACTCTTTAAAAGATCATTTGGTAGGTTTGAATCCACATTTCCTCTGTGAAATCGTGGACTACATCTCCCAGAAATCCCTCATACCTGTCCGCTCCCATGTATAAGGGGCTCGCCTTTCCATCATGACTCCATAACACGCCTACGTGGCCTTGGATTAGAAATAATGGCGGCTAGTTTGGTGGCTGCAATAGAAATAAAGCTACTAATGTTTTGAACATCCATCGCCATGGTTACAGGGATGTTATCACCAGAGGAGAAGTCGTACAACATCACTCAGTGGAAATGCAGTCGTCTCAACATTGTGTTTTATCCACATTTTGAAAATATCACTTAAGTCGCTCAAGAAATCCGCTTTGTTTTACACAAAGATGCAAATTTAAAGCTACATAACACCGACCTCTTCAGAAGTCTGCAGTTATTGAACAGTACGTGGAAGGATACTCAAGGAAGACTACCGTAAAAATGTTATTACAGTCAACAAAATGTCATGACTTTTCCAAAACTTTCAATGATTTTAATAATTCCATGACTTTTCCAGGTTTTCTATGACTGCGGGACCCTTGTGTCCAAACAGGGACTGCTAGTTTGACCAGACCTGATCCAATAAAACGGTTGTTTCTGGTGGAATATAAACCGCTAAAACTGAGGTGGAGCAATTAAAAAAATAAGCGATTAATCGACGGGCTGTAAATCTTTGTCAAAATATATGCAATATGTCGCTGTGAGCTCCGACTGAAGATAAAAAGCTTTTAGTATCGTTTGAATTAAGAAAAGTTTTTATGTTTCCTTTGAAAATAACAATTAATCTCACCTGAGAGAGACGAACGACGTTTCAGCACTGGAGATATTTTAAAAATAGTTATTTAATAAATAATTTGGTTACTTGATGAAATAACATCGCGGCCTTCACCTCCTGTCACCACTTCCTGTCAGGCCTGACACCCGCCTGCACTAATTGCTGAGAGACGGAGATTCGTTCATGGTTGATTTGACAGTTTTCTTTCTGTCCAGTCCACAAAGTGTAGCAGAAACGCGCTGATGTGGATCCGCGTGCAGAGACACTGACATGAAAACCAGCAGACACGTTTAGTCATCCTCAGTCGTTACTGACGAGGTCTGCTGATCACCGAGACCTCATTAACTCAACACTGCCAGCCAGAAACAGGAATTCATTTTCAGAGTGATGGAAGTCAAACCAACATGCACACGTCGGACAGAGTCACTTTTTTAAACTCTATTTTTATATTGTTTTTCATTTATTTAAGGTGTTTTTGAGCAAAAATTTCATTTTAAAAACTTGCTGTAATTAAAGCGATCTGAGAGGCGACTAGAGGTCGGCACCTCCTCTCGGGTCTGTTTTCAGGATTTAGAAAATCTAGTCTGTGACGGGAGACTGATTTCAGAAAAAGGGTGTTACTCTCGGCGTCGATGAAAGCTGGATTCAAAGAATCCTGCAGAGAAAGTTGCTTTTGCAGCTTTGGCAGCAACATCCTACACCGCAGAGCAACCAAAAACAAAAAGGACAACAAATCTAACAAGAAGAGTCTAAAGCTGCATTTACAGTCACTTCAAGGCGGGAAAATCGCACCATGATGCCACCTCGCCGTTCTGTATGAAACGTGGAGAGGGGGAGACAAAGTGGTCTGTTTAATAAGGAGAATATGTGTGAGAATATTACTTTTGTTAACATTTTGTGGGTTTTATTGTGTATTTATTTGACTGACAAGGTGAAAGTAAGCAACGCCGCACACGTCTACTGTCACATTTTGACATTTCAGCAAGGTATGAACTATTACATATCGCCCAAGCCTATTTGCAAACTTTACTCATGACTCTGATGCTTTAATTAATTTTTCAGTTCATTTCTGACTACATTTCCAAAAAGTGTGTTTCCATCTCGTGCTTTCATGCGGGTATTACTTTCTGTCAGGCACACTCTTTGTTGTTTATGATGCAGCGGCTCACTGAAGCACTAATGAAGAGGAAATGGAGGTTTTGCCACGTCAATCATTTGCTAAATATATTTCCATCATCCTTTCCCATCTGTGTCTTAAAAAGGTGGAAGCAAACGTTCTGATTAAAGGCTGACTGAATGAAGCTCGCCTCCAAATACCTGATGATAATAAAAGTTATTACCCAGAGGCGGTTTGTGCAGCGTCAGTCAGCGATTAACTTTTTGTGGTCGGAAAAACAACCACTGAACGCTTCTACTTTGTATTCCTGTTTGTGTCTCTGATTAATTACATCAAATCTAATTAACTGTGCAGAGATAACAGTCTGTCCGCCGCTCATCAGACTCTGTACAACATGTTTCAGTTCCACACTTTAGAAGATTTCACATTTACACGCGCAGAGCGGTTCTTTTATTGAATCATTTTGCTCCTGCGAGAGGACGAGGCAGACCGTCACTGACACACCCACAGTTTGGCCTCGTGTACTAAAATTAACGAGCAAGCACACACACGTAGATCAGAGCACATGCCGGCGTTGTTACCATGACTTCTTTTATGCGTTCTTTGTTGGCAGCGTCTCTAATTCTGCCTCACAGAGCATTTCTATGACAACCAGCCTTCATGCGACTCCGTTAAAGTCTGCAACATGTCAGAGAGGCTGCATGCACAAACTGTGAGACTCAAAGACGCATGCAGGGATGAGCTCGGTGAGCTCTGCAACACGCTCGGATCATGTTGCAGTTAAGGTGTTCAGACTGAAAGTGAGTTTGGGTGAAATCAAATTTTCAAGAGTGGAAATTGTTTTTGAGAAGCTTCTGAGATTTCGACTCAGATGAAGACACACCTTGTGTCGAAACATTGTCCTCTAAGTTTGTTGCCTCGAGTCTGTGTGAACCAAATCTCTGGAGTCTGTCCTGACACGAGACTAGCGAGAGCACCGGAGAGACCTGAGGGTCCTTGTGAGGAATTTCCTCTTCCTTCATCCTTCCTTCGTTTAGTGTTTCAGTGCACTGATGTCTTTTTCGACTATTTTGTTTATTGCCAAACTGGAAAATATCCTTCAACAAATATCTTTCTCACAGGTATTTGATAACTACTTGCATTGTCGTCCGCTGATCTGAGACCAGATCGCGGGGACAGCAGACTAAGCAAAGCACTCCAGACGTCCCTCTCCCCAGCAAAGCTGTCCAGATATTTTAACTTTTATGCGCATCCTAAACTGCCGCAGCAAGAGAGGAGCGACCAAACGGCACGCAGTACCACAGGAAACAATGATTTTTCTTGCTTTTTCTTGGTGTGATCAGCTCGAGTATTTCTGCTCTACATAAAAGATTTGAGTATTTCGTCCAATGACAGAAGCACAGGAACAGTGAACGCAGCCCAAATAACAAACGTTACGGGTGAAATACTGCAGCTGGAGATACAGCGTTATTTCAGGTTTGACGAAATGAACAATGACAAACTGTCCAACTCTGTCCAAAAGAAGGACCGCTAAATGTCAACTTTTCTGGAACTCGGACAAAACAGTGTTGTGCTTTATGACAAATCACTAGTTTAAATAATCTCATAATGAACATTTAATCCTTGAATTGCCATAAATGGTTAAAATCAATCAATAATCAAAAGCTGAAATAAAAACAGTCTTTGGATGAGTGAAACTGTGCTTTTCACACCTGAATATTAATGAGCCAAAGCAACAAGTAACACTGACATGTTCTTTTTGATAAATGTGCGCTCTGAACATTAGTGATTACTGACGGTGGATTAGCGGTGACTCAGCGGCTTTCACATTTACAAAAGGCTCAAACAGCGAGTGACTCGTCACGTGCCGAAATGAAGTGGTGTGGAAACGGACACAGCGGTGTGGAAACGGACACAGCGGGATCCGGCTCTGTGCTGCTCAGCTCTGGAGGGAACGTTATACTCGGCAGTGTTCAGGAAGCTCCGTCACTGTGATCAGACATAAAGACCGTGAGAAAATAACAAAAAAATACCGTCTCACGGCTGTGTGGCTCTGCGCACCAGTCAGGTCACACTTACAGTCTCCTGCCTGGAGACCTGATGGCGGCAGAGGGGGGTTATATTTTATAATCAAACTCAAAACCTACCTTTTTTTAGTTGGCTTTTAATTGAAATTTACCTATTTATTTTTTTGTTGACTGTTTATTTCTACATTTTGGTCGGTTTTACAAGATGATATATCATTTTATTATTTTTAACATATTTATCTAGTATTATACTTTTTGCCTTTTACCATTCATCTACTAATTAGAGTATTTTTTTAATTTATTTATTATTATCATTAGTAGTAGTACTACATGGTAAATGGATTGTACTTGTATTGCACTTTTCTAGTCTTACTGACCACTCAAAGCGCTTTCACATTACATTGTCACATTCACCAGTTCACACACACATTAACACACCCATTCACACACACATTAACACACCCAGCCCGCAGCAGCCGGGGATCGAACTGCTGACCTTCGGATCAGAGGACGATCCGCTCTTCCACAGCCGCCCCTAGAAGTAGCAATAGTAATAGTAGACGTAGTATTTATTTATTTTAATCATTTTATCTATAGGTTTTATCCTGCCTCTGCTGTTTCCTCAGTACTCTTATTTTAGTGCTTTAATTTCCACTTTACCTATTTATTTATTTAAATAAATAGTTTATTTCTACATTTTAGTCTGTTTTAATGTTTTATGAATAATTTTTTGAGTCGAAGTCGATGTTTGTGCCAAATTTGAAGAAATTCCTGTGCTGTGTTTTTCAGATATTGGTTCACGTGAGGCGGAGGTAAAGTCACGTGACCTTTGATCATCAAAATCTTATCAATTCATTGTTAAGTCCAAATTAACGTTTTGGCCAAATTTCACACCAACAACTATAATACTGTCTTAGTGAAGCACTTTGTAACCAAGATTTTTTTAAAGTGCCATATAGAGTATTAATTTTACTGTCATATTAGCATTTCTATTTCAGAGATTTTATTTCCTGTTTGTGCACAGCAGCCTCAGTGTCAAAGTAAAGAAAAAACCTCTCTAGTTAAACCGCTGTCTTGTTACAGAGCGAACGACCTGCTGTGAACAAACGCAGCCAATCACAGAAGCATCATCTGACAAAGAGACGACAGACTGACAGAGAAAAGACACAATTACACCCTGCCATCAGTTACAGCAAGAATCCAAAGACGGGCGGAGAAAGGACAAAAAAGACAACAGACACGGAGTAGAGTTTAAAAAACAGCAGAGAATGAGAGGAAAATGAATCACCACAGAAGAAGACAGCAGATTTTCAGACGACGTTGAGCTGCAGCCCGGAGCTGCCGGTAATTTATTAGAGCTTCATCTACCTGCCTCTCGCAGGTAATGAGAGACGACACACAGACAGAACCGAAACAGAAATCAATGGAGCCCTCCACGGCCGAGCAGGCCTCCTGTTTTGGGCCATCAGATCAACGAATAAAAGAACCAAACGGGCCAAAACACCAGAGAACATTGGGACTGAACAACAAGCGCCTCAGGCTGGGCTCACAACAGACCTGTTCAGTGCACATGGACTCTGGTTTGTTCATTTGTGAAATCTGTCAAACTGCGCCTGAATTTAAGTGCTTTGGTGCTGTGCTGCTCCCAAAAACGGACACTGACATAAAGCAAATGATAATCTGCTCCAGGCACGTGTCCTCAGACAATCGAGAGAAATTGTGATTTCATGAGTTGTTGAAGGATACCTACTTCATGTACTGACGACAGGAAGAACCAGGGATTTAACAACCAACCAAACCAAATCGCAGCACTAAATATTGGAATTGTACATCTCTGTAAAGCACATATGTACCATTTGTACGTTATTTTATAGAGGATATGTCAAAAGTTAATGTTTTTTAGGTTTCAACAATGCCATGGTTAATATGTGGTGGTTAACTTGGTTATATTTAAGTAAAGGTAGCTGATCAATGGCTGAAACATCAATTTTTTGATGCAACAATTACAGCTGGAAATGCAGTCAAGGTCTCACTACAAAACACAGCTGGAAACGTCACCTATGAATTGCTGTCTTGCTTAGAAAAACTTTGTTTCAGTGGCACAATGACTGCTGGAAATGCAGGCAAAGGCAACAAAACATTTGTTTTTGGTAACAAAATCACACTGGACATGATACAATTGTATTGCTAAAAAGAGCTAGTTTTGGGTTCAATTAAGACCAGAAACGCTGCTGGTGTTTTGCTATAAACACAGTTTTTGTTGGCACAATCATCACTGGAAATGCCTTTGATGTCTTGCTAAAAAAACTCATTTTGTTGCCACAATGGCTGCTGGAAATGCCTCATTTTATTGCTAAAAAAAGCCAATGTTGGTGATACAGTGGTCACTGGAAATGCCACTCAAGTCTCGTTATAAAACACCCAGTTTTGGTGGCACAATTCACGCTGAAAATGCCACCATTGTATTTCTGAACAACAGCCGGTTTTGTTGCGTTGTTGAGTCACGGCTGTAAATGTAGCCAGTGTCTTACTAAGAAAACATGGCTGTGATGGCACGACTGCCGCTTAAAATGCCACTGATATGTCACTAAAAAACAGCCAGTGTTTGCAGCTGGAAATGAGGCTGATTTCTTGTAAGAAATATCCAGTTTTGTTGACATAGTTGTCGTTGAAAATGCAGCCAATGTCCCCGAACACAGCACCTGGTTTTGTTGCTGACTGATTGTGAAGTGGACTGCAGCTCGGCAGTCTCACCCATGTGCATGTGATCTGAACTCTGTCACAGAAACCTGGATATGATATGTATGAAACACACAAAAGTCAACATGCGGGGTTTGTATGAGGCCAACATTTTCCTCTGGCGCCTGGGCCAACTGACTCTGTGATTAATGGCAGAAAAAAATCAGAACAGCCTAAAAATGATTCCTAAAGTTTCTATCAGAGAAGGTTAATGTGAAAATGGGCTTGGTTACATCATTTTTTCACAGCATCGTCACGACTCTGCAGAGCTCTGCACTTTAATTAAACATTTTGCCCTGTGGTTCACTGTCTGACTATATATAACTGGGTGGTTTAATTATACTGTGTGTTATTCACACTTAAGTATGAAGTGGGAGTTTAAACTGGCAGCATGCAGACTAAATAACCAATGGATTTCCTGAGCGAGGTGTTGATGGGCTCCCAAAAAACGCTCAATAGAAAGGAAGGGAGAGACATGAGGCAAAGACATGCATTTTGCATCCAAATCATCAAATCTTAACACACAGACATGATAAAGGTATTTATATACAGTGTGAATTAGGCATGCTGTAGAAATCCTTATCTCCATGTCAATTATGAATAAATGTCGATAAATCTGCACAAAAATCATAAGAAAAAATGCTCCTCATTGCACAGTTTTGCTCAGTATCAAAGTGATTCGGTGATGGTTGTCAGTGCATCTGTGGGCACACAGCAAATAGGAACTGCTAACAGCTAATTCAGCATACTTTTAATGTCACCAGTTTCCCAAACCCAAACCAACAGAAGCTTTAAAAAAGGCATGGTTCCCACACGCTTTCGTGGACAAAAATGGAGAAAATGTCCAAAGTTTTCTGTTTTTCAGGGAACCTATAATACATTTTCTATAACCGTTAACTTGTTTGAAAAAAGGATTCTCCACACCTTTGAAAGACCACAACCTGTTTTCAGAGCAATTAAAACAAAACCAAAGTACACACTGGTGCTCTGAGTGACGGCTGTCTGTGTTATGCTCAATCTCAAAAGTGTGGTACATGGAGTAAAGGTGGGGAAGCTTTGGGATTCCTGTCCCTAAATGTTAAATCAAACCATCAAAACATTACTTTTTAAGCCCCACACAAAATAAATTAGATTCAAACTGGGCTTTTTACTTTCATTTTCATCAACTGAAGCTCCAGTGAGGGAGGGTTTCACATCCACTTTTCTTGTGTCAGTGTTTTTTGTATTTAAGATTTAAGTCCTCCACACACACACACACACACACACACACACACACACACACACACACACACACACACACACACACACACACACACACACACACACACACACACACACACACACACACACACACACACACACACACACACACACACACACACAGAGTGGACTGTCAGTGCGATTTATCCTCAGAGACCAGATGATGTGAACACCTGGACTCTCCCTCCTCAGCTGTGGGTCCTCCTCTGCTCTATTTTTATCTCCCTCCATCTTTGCCATCACTGACAGCAAAGTTTACAGCTCTCTTTTATCCTCCTCGTCTCCTCTCGCCTGAAGGATCTTCATTTTGGTAAATGTGTGCTTTGATAAAGAGCCGGTCCTCTGATGACACTTCTCCAATACAAATCAGATTCTTGGCAATCTCAGATGTAATCTGTTAATGAAAATTACCATGTTTTCTTTAATTCCTTGTAAATCATACTTGTGAACTCAGCATCACTCAGAGCATCCCTTTATAGAGCTGCTAGTCCAGACACAACGCAGCGACGCTCGAGTGTTGCAGCTCCAGCAGACTCCCCGTCCATCCAGCAGAGACACTCAGAGTCTGACAGTAGCTGCTCACGGCTGGTTAGCTCTGACTGCTGATCGTGGACCCCTCCTGCGCTCTGCATTGAGAAAACGAACTGCTCCCATCAGGCAGAAGCTACATGGTTCCAATTACACACCGCAGAAGATATCTGACAAAGTATAAAAACTCTCATTCCTAAAATCTCCCAAACTCAGGACAGGAAATGAGGGGCAGTGTTGCACGTATCTGAATGCATTTTGAGTTTCTATTTTAAGGTTCGGCAGATTATCGAACTGGCCAATTATTGGGGCCGATATTTGGCATTTTGACGATTATCTGTATCGGCATTTTATTTTAATGATTGCTGTTAAAATTAAGTGCAAAGAAAGTGTCAGCATAGGAGAAACTTTTACTTTGTAAAACCTCAGAGAGCTATTTTTAAATTCAAATTTTCACTTGACTATAAAAAAAAGTTGGTTGAAACTGTATTTTATGTTAAAAGTTTTTGCAAAAGGCATTTAAACAGAGTTTTGTGTAGGAGTTTGTTATATTTCAAATGCTAAGTATTGACAAAAAGATTTTCATTTTTATTTCAAGTGCATGTCCGTTTCAAGTATTGGTTATTGGTTATTAGTATCGGTTGACGGCTGTTGTATTTCCTGCACTTTATCTCTGAGTCCTGCTTGATTTATTTAATTCTAACAATATTTTCATTATAAAAGTACTTTGTTATCTTCCTTTAAACCATACTATATTAAATGTTATTATAACAGTAGTGCTTTCAACTTTATGACAGTAGGTACTTCATTTAACTTTATTATAACTGCAGTTTGATATCTTTATATCTTTATATTTTAGTGGTAAAGATTAGTTTATGGGACATTTAAAAATATTGAGATATATATGGTGTATCGCTATATAACCTTTAAATATCGCAATGTTATTTTTAAGCCGTACAGCTCAGCTCTACTCTCCTATTTCACTCCAATGGCTTTTTTACTGATCGGTGCATAAGAAAAGAGGTGCATACTTCCCAGTGTGACATATTAATGAATTTAGCATATTTCCTAGAAAGAAAGGAGAGAAAATGAACTCTATGTGGACCCAAAGATGATCAGTCACAGTCCTGTGGACAAATCTGTTTCAGTCCATTTGAACGTGTCTCTTCTGAGCCTTTACAATGATTTGAGCTGCAATCATTAATTAGATCAGTAAACAAGTCTCAGCACATCAAGTAACACCTGACAGGAACTTGCTCTCGCCGCCTCGTCAGTGATTTGACAGGAGGATTAAATATATATTTGTTATATTTGATTGAGCAGAGTGTGGTAGAAGTCTAACTTTCTGGCGGCAGAAAGCAGTATGTGTCAAAAAGTCTGACGGTCTCAGTGTGCTATTTGCCCAGTGAGCAGTCGGAGACGCTTCGATCTGACACATCTGATCCTGACAGACTGAAGGATTCCCTCGCTGTTAATGCTGCAGGCGGCGGATATCATCCTCTCTGACAAAAAACTGCCTTACTGTTTCAGAGCGGATCTCTACTTTTTCTTCTTTTTAAAGTAACCATTCAAACCGTGCTCATTAGGTACAACTTTACCGTTCCTTAATCACGTGTTGTAGGCGTGCTGATTCTCACAAAACACAGTAACAGCCTAAAACTAATCCACTCCTCAACTAGCACCTGATATGTCTATATCTTGTTACATCAGCACATTTTTACATAACAGTTGCGCCAATAATTGTGCTGACTTCAGTAAGCTCTGATACGGCATGATAACAATCATCATCGGCATGGTTATCCTCCACCGTGAGGGTGCAAAATACGCAGAAAAGTAGCCATTGGCCTCATTTCCACTGCAAAGCTGGACTGGACTCAACTCTGGATTGTCAGCTGATCGCCATAGCAACGCCACGTCAAACTGCCGAGACATCACCTTCAGTGCGACGTTTGCTAAATCATTTAATCAGCAACCAAGCAGAGAAATGTCTGCACTTTATCAGTTTTACAGTGCAGTTTTGCAGGCTGTTATTTTTTAAAATTTCGGTCGGTCGAATGTTTGGACAACACGAGCACATGGCAACCAATGCTGGGACATCAACAAAAACACTGGCACAGATAATTAGGTTTAGGAAGCACATATTTAAGAGTATCATGCTGCTGAAGTACGTGTTGTCTTCTTGAAATCTCGACTGCAGTGTTGCCAGGAGTAGGTACCAGGGACTATCCACTCGAAAATCCAAGGCGTGCTATACAGTTTTTGTCGGCAGCACAAAAACCTGAAAAAAACCTTGGAAACAGGTGAAACTTTAAACATGTAATTAGTTCCTGTTTCTTGTGGATTCACCACTCTCTTCTTCCCCTTCGGCCTTTCTTCTTCTCTCTATTCTGGCCTCTAATGAAGCAGGACAATAATAGAATTTGTCCTAGCAACAGACACTTTCTGGTTGTTATACAGGCGAGGATGATGTCTCAATGGGCCGTGAAGCAATCTGTAAATGGAAGCTATTTATGTTCGGAGCCGGCTCCAGTGAAAGGAAACAATCAGCAGAGGAGAATCGCTGAGGATTACTGACGCACCGTTTACTCTACAGCGTGGTATTCAGAGACGGAGAACAGTCCCGGACACGTCTTTAAAGTCCGTTCAACCAAATTAACAGAGAAAAGAACGGATTTTTCTCTCTTCCCTCCGGTGGTATCTAACCACAGAGATAGCTTTGGTTTGCTTTGTCCATGTTTTAAGCATCTGCCTCGATAAGGAACAAGCCTGCCCGTCTGACGTGCAGCTGCTCCCTCCTACCACCAAGAAAAGTCAAAGTAAAAGTCTAAAGTCTAAAGTCAAAAGTCAAAGTAATAGTCAAAAGTCAAAAGTTCGTCATTGTTATTGCTAAAAACAACGAAAGAGTGCAGCCTCTCCCAGATACATAAAACAATGTGTAAGAGATACTAATAAATGACAATAATAACATGAAATATAAGATTATTGTACTGAGTAAGTTTTTTAACTTTACAAACTATGAAGTGTCACAACCACTGTCAAGCTGTCAGAGGCACACCGGGCTCTCCCTCACCTGACAGTGAAGCTCCGTGGTGCATGGTGTCACTCTCTCACCTGACGCTGAAACTTTTTGGGGGTGGAATCCCATCTCTCCCTCACCTGTACAGTGTATGACAACTTGAAGCATTTAAAAATGGCGAGTTTGCCCATTTTCATCCCAAGACCTTACACAATGCCATTCTTCAGTGGACTTGCCCGTCTGTGTATTACGCTCTAGGTATCCATCTGCGTCTGCTGTCGATGTTCCAGGATGCCATTATTGTGATGTCAACACAAGCTGATGGTGGGATGACCCTGCGCATGGTTGTTTGGACAACACGAGCACATGGCAACCAATGCTGGGACATCAACAAAAACACTGGCACAGATAATTAGGTTTAGGAAGCACATATTTAAGTGTATCATGCTGCTGAAGTACGTGTTGTCTTCTTGAAATCTCGACTGCGGTGTTGCCAGGAGTAGGTACCAGGGACTATCCACTCGAAAATCCAAGGCGTGCTATACAGTTTTTGTTGGCAGCACAAAAACATGAAAAAAACCTTGGAAACAGGTGAAACTTTAAACATGTTATTAGTTCCTGTTTCTTGTAGTTTCCCCACTCTCGTCTTCCCCTTTGGCCTTTCTTCTCCTCTCTGTTCTGGCCTCTAATGAAGCAGGACAATAATAGAATTCGTCCTAGCAACCATAGAGATAGCTTTGGTTTGCTTTGTCCATGTTTTAAGCATCTGCCTCGATAAGGAACAAGCCTGCCTCCTACCACCATGAAAAGTCAAAGTCAAAAGTAAAAGTCTAAAGTCAAAAGTCAAAAGTCAAAGTAATATTTAAAAGTAAAAGTCAAAAGTTCTTCATTATTGCTAAAAACAACAAAAGAGTGCAGCCTCTCCCAGATACATAAAACAGTATGTAAGAGATACTATTAAAATACCAATAATAACATAATAACTTTTTGGGGGTGGAGTCCCATCTCTCCCTCACCTGACAGTAAAGCCGTGAAGTGCACAATCTCTCCCTTACCTGATGCTGAAACTGCTGGGAGTCGGTTGCGGGCGCACGATGTCCCCCCAACTGTCAGGAGCTCAGATTATTAGCTGTTGATCAATACTGAAGCTCCGGAGCCTAGAAAATGGTGTTTATTTGGACAATTTCATCTGCACTCAACTTGTCACAGTTTTCTTCTTCAACTGTGTGTTTAACACCTTTGACGGCTGCAGATATCCTATATGCCAATATATACTAACTTATCTGGCTGATAACCAACACCGACATCCTTACATATATATATATATATATAGATAGATAGATAGATAGATAGATAGATAGGTAGATAGATAGATAGATACACACTTTTCCCATCCAACCTAATTTTAAAAAATAAGAAAAATACTTCATTTAGGGGTTGATGTTTTTCATATGTTCACTTTGTCAATAATAAAAAAAAATATTGGTTTTGTCTTATCGGCTGAAATTAACATATTGGCCAATTCAGAAATTTCATTTTAAAGTCAATATCTGCCAATACTGATATTATTTTGCATCCCTGCTCCTGATATATGAACACCTGTGAAGTGACACGTCAATGAACTGAACAAAACATCCAGCGAAAGAATCTGTTTTTTGTTTTTGTGTTTGTTTATTCTCCTGTCAAACTGCCAACTGAAGACTGTTGTTAATTCATTTTCCCAACAGTATATAACCTTTAAATCTGACCTTTATGTTTCAGCAGCAGAAGAAGACAAGAGAGTTCCCTGCAGGTCACACACGTACACTGAGGGACTCAACAAGACCGGGACCGATCAGGCTGAACATGCAGGCTGAGAGGTGGGAATAATATTACAGGGCAAAGGTCAACAGCTCTCCTGCGGCTGGCACACAGTCTGTCATTTCAAGGTGCATTTTACAGTAACATTAATATGTACTGTACTGATCAACAATTCTTTCCAAACAGTGTCAGTATTTCCTCTACCGAGACCCTGCACGCCCCCGAAAAGTCAAATAAATTTCATATAATGTCACTTTTCATATAGAATAGGATCAAACCGCTTTTTAAAATTAAATAAACTAAATATGCATTACTTCAAGTGTATTGCAAAGTATTGCAGTTTTTGCAGAAATATGTCACCTGACAAAGAGCAATAGTCTCAAAGCCAACATGGAAATCCTTAACGGAGAGACACCAACCCCAACCACGGGAAAAGCAGGGGAAAATATCTGCATTTTTTAGAAGCACACAACATGAAACCAGCATCAGTGGCGAGGATGCAAACGTTAGCCCTGCTGCTTGTCAAAGTCTGAGGTCCAAGTCCTGAGCAGACCACCACCAGCTCTCCTGCTGAAGCTGTGTCCCCTGACAAGCAGCAGTGAGGAGGGACGAACTTTGAAACACCCAAGGAGGCACAGCTGGAGCTCCGTAAGAAACATCTGTGCCTTTGTTAAGAGAATGAACACTCAAGACGAAGAAATACGAGTGGAAGACGTCAGACCGGAAAAAGAACAATATTCAGCTACAGTCGTCATCTTCACTCGTGCATGTCAGCAGTCCTACTGTAAATGTGAGAATAACTCTGGATGGTGCTCGCTGAGTGGATTCAGTGACCACCTAATTACTGAGCAGCAGTGTACCGAGACAGTGAGACCTTGACGATGTTCTGCAGAATCCGCCGCTAATGAGGCTGTTTGCCCATCAAAAATCACATCATGATCCCAGTTTAATTAATTTTTAATCAGAGCTGTAAAAAAGCAAGAAACGTCAGGTCTAATAAGGCGGCAGCTGTAGTCTGAAGGTCAGAGAGATGCGAAAGATAAGGGGGGAAAAAGGTTTAAAAAATGAATTTCATGATTTTATATTGTGGAGAGAAGTTGAGATTTTATCTTATATATTTTAATGGAGTCAAAGATCGCCTTCAAACAGCACCTAGTGGACATTTGAGGGACTGCAGCTGAGGACAACGCAGCATATTTTAGCCACAGAACTTGTTACAAAGTATTACAAGTGAGCTCCAAATAACAATCATAGCTACTATACAATAAAGCTGCCTTGTCTTGCCATGCCTGCTGCCCACCAAGGGGTGGGGGAGGGGCAATTTTAGCAGCAAACAGCAGACGAATTGGACAACAATGACTAACTGCATTAGAGTGAGCATTCTGCATTACAAGAGGCTTTGACTCACAACCTCAGACACCAAGAACAAGCCACTATCGCAGTGAGCTACATGCCAAGAGAGAAACCAGAGACGGCTTCACACTATGACTGAGCCGACCACCAGGGGGCAGGATATCAGCCGTCTGTGCATGGAAAGGCAGATTTCAAACTGCTGTCAAAAATTCAACTAAAAAGAAAAAAATCAGAGAACTTGCATACTTCATCTAGACAACATAGAGATGTTGATCTTTTGTTTTTACAAAGACTGATTCGCTCCACAAGTGGAAAAACTGATGTTTACAAGATGCCACTTTCCCGTAGACTGCAATAGTTTCCATGAGGGCAAAATTCAAAATGCTGTCAAAAATTCAGTTTTTAATTTAAAATTCTGAAATGTTACAATCTTAATCTACCATGACAGCCAAACTTTGTCAATTTGGTCACGGAGCAAAAATTATTAAGTATATGTTTACAGCACCGTTTACAGTCAAACATCGATGCACCACACGCTAATTTTTTAATGAATTAAAAAAACTGTGTTGTGAAGGACAGTCTGAAGATGCCATGTAGCAAATTTGGTGTCAATTAAGCAAAAAATGTGGGAGGAGATTGGTTTAATCAGTTTTACAGTTTTTGATAAAAACAGTGTGAAGTGTACAAAATTGATTGCACGTCAGAATGATTTGTTATGAATTCTCAAACTTCTGAAAAGTATACGGTTGCTGTAGCGTTACCATCAGGACTATTGACTCGTATTTGCAGTTGAGGAGGTTTGGCATGAGACTGGACCTCTGTGCAAAGTTTGGTTCATTTTCATGCATGGGAAGTTGGATTTCCTCAGAATAATAATAATAATAATATCCATGTTGCGGCTCACCTGGCAGGCGTTGTACAGCAGCTGGTGCTCAAACTTGCGGATGCCGAGGATCTGCTGGAACATCTCGTACAGCTGCTCCTTGCTAAGGATGAGCTCTGACACGGCGCTAAGGTGCGCCCGCTGTGGCTGGCGCCGCATGTCCTCGTCCCCCCTGTAGATGGCGTCGTACTTTGCGATCCAGGAGCTCAGCACCGTCTCTTTGCTGAGGCCGTCGATCTCCGGGAGGCTGCGGACGCGCCGCTCGATGTTCTTCTTGAAGACCTCCCGGAAGTCGTTGGCCGAGCAGCCGCCGCTCTGCACCATCCGGGAGACGCGCTCGCTCTTTAGGAAGCCCTGCGGAGAGAAGATTTAGAGAATGATAAGCACTTACAGAAAGATAGACTTTAGGCAAGTTTCTTTTTTGTCTTTTTTTTTTTCGCTTTGTATTTTTTGTTAGTTTATTTTACTCTCCTTTTGTTCTTTTCATGGAATTTTCTTGTACTTGGCTTATTTCTTTCTTTGTTACCTTCTTCCAATGTTTTTTTTTTAATAAATAAATACAGCCATTTGCCCAGGTTTCAAAGGTTTAAATAAATAATGATTGTATTTCCATCTTTGTTGAGCAACAGTTTTTGTGTGAAATAATTAAAAGGCCATCTCATAAAGACACCTGTCCTAAATATATGCTTGTTGAGGAAAGACAAAGAGAAAGGGAAAGAAACGGAGAAAGAGAAAGAGAAAGATACGGAGAAAGAGAAAGAAAGATACGGAGAAAGAGAAAGAAAGATACGGAGAAAGGGAAGTAAAGTTTGCAAACTGCTGTTCTTTCTGCCTTTACTGTTCACCTGTTCTCCGTCTGTCCATGATGTCACACACACATACACGCACGCACACGCGCACACACACACACACACACACACACACACACACACACACACACACACACACACACAGAAAAGCTGACAATACACAGACTCGTTGCACTGTATTCACAGGTCTGCTACAGGCTGTGGGAATTCAGTCTTTCGCCTATATTTAGTGAGTGTTTGAAAAACCTGCATTCATGTGCCAGTGTTGGGGGGAAAGGAATATAATAAACTCTTCAGAAACCACATCTTTCCTCCAAATTGTTCAGACATTTCAGAGTGAAATTAGGAAAGGCCCCTGAGGTCAAACAGGACTGCTCTCCTCCTCACCGTGATTCAGAGGGTCTAATGTTAAACTCTCTGCTTCGTTTGTGGCTTCTGGCAAAGGTTCTTTATCCAGAGCCGCTCACCAGTCTGACGGAGGAATAAGTGGCTCTGACTGAAGCGGCGGCGGCTCAGTGTGACATTAAACAGTCTCTCAGCTGGCTGCTTCACCTCCTCCTGCGAGTCGCTCTGAGACTGTGAACAGCACAACATCAGTGAGAAAACGATTCATCTAATGGAGGCCAAGAGCTCAGAGAGCAGCAGCTGAGGACGGTTTGAAGACACAAACATGCACCAACATCAAACTGGACTCAAACATTTAGATCTGGAAAACATTTTACATATTCAGCCTCTTTCCTCTACTGATGCTCTCAAAATCATGTCTCACTTTTCGGATTTCATCAATCCAGACTACACTGTCTTTTGCACACTTCAAAAGCTAAACTGTAACCCTTTAAGAGCTGGATTCACATCACTTTCTTTATGCAGCATTCAGACGCCTTTCACAAGTACTCAGACCTTTAGGACCTGAACAAATTGGTTTGAGTCCTTTCAAAAACATGGAGGAAGAGGCAATGAGCAATGCTAAAATGATGTAAAAAATAAATAAATGAATAAATAAATAAAAGATGAATTAAAAATAAATAAATAAACAAAATAAAATAAAATACTGATTGACCGGCAGCACCATGCCAAAAGACAGCGTCAGCTCAAAGGCTCCTGAAGAGTGAAGGGGTCAAACAAACCGAACACCGGACATTTTAATGCAGAAGTCCGGTGTTTTTCGATTTCTATCAGGATGTGATGTTTTTATTTCTAAATCTTACCATGTGCCTCTTTTGCCAAACCGTGATCATCTATGCCAGCATGTGCTTTCTGTGCCTGAACATAATTTTTCATGAGGTTTTTTTTTTCCTCAGCAGCAGTTTTGGGTCTTTGAGTCACGGTGGATAACTGATCAGTCGATCTGAACAGATTAGATCAATGGATGAGAGTAGCAGCTGCCAAAGAGGTGAGTGAAAGCAAACTTTTAGACCTTGTGCAATGAATGGTTAAGTTTCACTTTCACTGTGTCTGCCTGGCACTCTTCCGCTCCCTCTGTGCCCAGAGTGGCCTACACTCTGCGCTCCGAGAGTTTGGTGCAATGAATAACCGAAGGGTGTTTTCCAATGGCGTTCCTAATAAACGGTACAGCTCCAGAAAATGAAAAACAAATACGAGGAAGCAGATGTTTTACTCGTGGCAGACTGCCACAAAAAAATTCCTTTTTTTTTTTTTTTTTTTTTACTCAGTCAAAAATGTTCTGTAAAACTTCAATTAAAAGCATAAAAGTAAAATTGCAGTGACAATATAAACTAGAAAAATAAATGTAGCAGTCACAAACCCCTGGGAGCTATATACAGGTACAATTTGTGGGAGTGAAACAACCTGGCCACAGCTTCACGCAATAATTTCAGATTTATGAAGCCCAGTTGGATGAAAACGCAGGGTTTTAATGTGCGCTTCAGTGTGCAGAGATTTCATGCGATTATACGTAATAAATCAGTTCTCCAGGGGTAAAAACATCGACAGAGTCTGCAGAGACAAAAACAGATCTGTGAGGAGAAACTTTCATCTCATTTCAATCTCTGTCAGTCCTCAGAAATAAGTTATTCATGAACGATTAAATTATGATAATACAATAATCTTTGTTAAAGAGAATCCCACACGAAGATAAAAACGCAAATGAAAGCTTTGTTTGTGTTTAATTGTTTAATTTTTCAAACTCAAGTGATCTCTTTTTAATCTAACTGCAGTAGCAGTAATTATTTAATAAATAATGTGTTGTTTTATCTTTTCATTATTGAAAAAACTTCATGTGGAGAAACTATTAACAACAAATATTGTCTCTGTGTGTGTGTGTGTGTGTGTGTGTGTTGCACTGCACAGTTTGTTTATTAAAAAGTTATTATAGAAACAAACGATGAGTGTGGGAGCAGCTGCATGTCGATCTGACCCTTCGCCTCCTTAAACGTCTGAGAGAGATAAACTGGTACATCGACCAGCAGCAGACCTGAAATAATCAAATAATATTTGTTTCAAAGGCAGAGTGGTGATAAACAACTGAAATAACATACCGCAATACATATTGTGGCTCCTTTTTTCTGCATTATCACTGAAGCATTGCATTTGAATGGTCTTATTATTCTATTTATCGTTAGTATTAAAGCCCGATTTATATTTGATGTGAGCTGTTAACGGCCACATGATTCTTTCATTACTGTGTTTACAGTCCCTGAACTGACTGTGAGCTACATATACTCAAACTTATGTTACATCCAAATAACTTAATTTAACTCAGTTTGATTCCTTTCAAAAACAGAGGCAGACGGCAACAAGCAACTTAAAGAGGTGTGCCCAAAAATCAGCAAAAAATCACTTAAAAGTTACAAGAAAATTAGCAGAAAATAAGCAAAAAAACACAAGTATGTTTAAAAAAAACCCCAAACAAACAGGAGAATGAATGAAAAAAAGTTGTAAAGATGAAGATATTTCAGCTATTTATTTTATATACTTTATTAAATTAAATATCAAAATTATTCTAAATACAAATACACTGTTTGTGCTGGGGGGTTGTATAACAACATTTTATTTATTTGTTTTATTTTAATATTTAAATCTTTTTTACTTAATCTTTTTTTTTGGGGGGGGGGTCATTTTCTTTTTTTCTGTCTTTTTTATAGTGATTTTCTGCGATGGGTTAAAGGGTCTTTCTGGGGCGTTTTTCTTTTCCAAATCAAGCACCTATAAGGACAGAGGGTGTCATATCCTCCACAGCCCTTTGAGGAAACTTGTTATATTTGAGCAAACAAAGAAAGCTGACATGTCTTGACTCAGTGGCCAGGCCCAGAGGACTGTGTGCACTGTCACACATAAAAACTATTCAAAAGGCAGATTGAAGGTTGTTCCTGTGACGGGGTCAGAAATTAGCAGGAGCCACCAGCCAAAAGCAGGCGAAATATTCAAGTGGCTGCTGGATTTGCTGCGCTCACCAGCCCCCCCCCCCAAAAAAACCAATATCTACGGTAATCTACAGAGAGGCTGGTAGATTTCGGTATGCACCAGCAGCAGGTGGACAAAAAAGTTCATTTCTAACCCCGGTGACTGACACTGCCAGACATGAAACAACACCACGTGCTCCGCCTCAGTCTGACAGTTATCAACGCCGCCTCGTGAGAGCGATAGACCTGCGGAGCGTGAAGCAACAGCAGATGGAGAGGAAACGGCGTGGAGCCACGCGAGTAACGACGTGGAACAGAAATCACCGAAAGCAGAGGAGTCTCAGCGCTGAAATAAAAGAGGAAAATCCACACAGAACTAATGTTTCTGTGTCGCTGAAATCAGCGGTGACTTTTTTAAGCAGCGGGGGGGGTGGCAACGGCGAGAGAGTCCTCTTTATGGTGATGAATGGAAACGGGCAAACGTTAAGTGGATAAAGTGGGAGGTGACAGATGCAGACGCCACCAGGGGAGCGTGCTCACAGCAGCTAATCTGCCTCTCTGCATCGCTCAGCGCAAACTGCAGAGAACAAAAAGACATTAAAGTGAAGGAGAGGAGGCAGGGCGGCCAAAAACCATAAAGCCGACTGTTTCGAATCATGACACTCGGAAAGAGGAGACAGATGTTGGAGCGTGGAGCGGGATTAAATCGTGAAAGCGTAATGAGGCCGCAAAGTGACTGGCTGCTTTCAGGTTTATTTAGGTGGGACAAGAAGAGGATTTGTTCAACAGGCAGCTCAGAGTCATGTTTGTCTGCTCAGCTCTTAATCCTAACAGACGCTAAAAAGAATAAACGGCGAGCCGAAAGTGCCTGAAGTAACTCATGCAGGGTTAGAAATATTCAGTGATGTATCAAACCAATCCAAAGTCTCATTTATCTGTTCAAGAAGATGAAAACTTCAAAAAAGAAATTACATCTACTCTACACCACCACTATAGTATAGAAATGATAAATCCCAAAAGTATGCTTTTCAATATCGTCATAAATACATAAGTCATTGTATGTAGTGCACAGCGTGCACCACCAGAGCTCGGCCAGTCTCACCTGGAAATTAAATCTACTATACACCAGACAATTAAAGACAATTTAACAAATTTAAACTGATAATCATTAAAGAATTCATTTAATAAAATATCTGTTGAGTAAATATCAAATGCGTACATCTGAAAGTTCAGTAAAAAGGAGATCTGACAGAGCGGCATGAGTTTGGGTTAAAAAAAACAGATTTTTTTCATGACAGCAGTGTTTTTAAGTCGTTTCTGTGAAATCCCTGCTGTTTTTTTAAAGTCTATTTATTTAATCACTGTTTTGCCACAGAGTATGCAACGCAACTAATGATCAGATAACACAAAAACAACAATTAGCCCTTTTCCAGAAACAGAATTACAGCTCGGTGACTGAACCGGAAAACGCTGCAGTATCTTCATCGCCGAAGCTTACACGAATCAGCCAGTCTCAGCTACGGGCAGACGGTAAAATGATCATTATTTAATGATGGTGAGTGGCATGAAAATAGACTAATGGAGCAGCCAGTGGCTCATTAGCCAGCACAGATTATTTTTCCATGTCACAGTGATCACTGTTTGCAGTTTGTCAGATTGTTTTCTGTCTGAGATCAAACGGCCGCAGCTCTGACGTTTCATTACAGGAAAATTATCATGCAGAGTGTAAATGTGGTTACTAGGTGGCATCGCCATCCACTGTGATCGGTAATTATCCTCATAACTGTGTCGGAGCACGAGAGGCCCGAGAAACCACAACCACAGTGCGAGGCTGAGGCGGGTCAGGGTGTCTGTGATTCATGAGGGTGTGTTTTTCAAAACCATCATAAATACAGGCGCTCCTCTTTCCATTAACCCTTTAAAAATCTGAGCAAATTTATCTTTATTTCTTTTAAAAACACGGAAGGAAGACAGTGAGCAACCAAACAAGAAATTAGTAAAAAGTTGCAAGAAAATTACCTTAAAATACAAAAAAGAAAAGCAAAAAACAAAAAACAACAAGAAAATACCCCCCCCAACACACACACACACACACACACACACACACACACACACACACACAGACACACACACACACACACACACACACACCTGTCTGTTGTGAGAATATGAATCCCTAAAGACATCCTGAAGTGGTCTGAGCAGGTCGATAATGAAAACGTGGAGAAAACGGCCAACAAACCATCGTTTCATCAGCGGCCTGTCACTCAGGAGCCGAAATCACCTGAAGGAAATGAATCTGCTCGCTGATGTCAGTCAGATGAGACCGACGTTAACTAGACTATACAAAACCATTGTCTAGACACTTTTTCATAGTTATTTGATTATTTTTTTTAAATAACTGTAAACTAATTCGTAGTTAATTTTCAGGTGATTTTTTCATCATCTTTGACAAATTTCTTGTGATCAAATTTTCTTTCAAAATTATTATTTTAATTGATATTTTCATATAAATGATTGTGCTATTCAAATAAAGTGTGACTGATCGAAGAAGATACATCAGGCTACACGGTCAATACTACACACATTTACTGTGGGTTTGCGCCGAAAATGTTAACGAAAATATAGAATATCATAAAACAGACTGGTGTTACAGTGCTCTGTATTTATGAGTGTTTGTGTGTATTTATACTGTATATATATAAACATACATACAAATATAAAGGTCAGTCCCTCCTTGGCGGCTCTGAGCCTCCTGTCAGCCTGCAGGAGGTTCTGACCCCCCATCCAGACCCCTCTGAGCCGGATCAATGACTCCCCCGCCCCGCACTGTACACTATACTGACGTCAGACACTCCTCCATTAAACTGAGAGACTACAGCCCTTTGACCCCCCACAAAACTGGTTTGGGTGGTCCTGAAAGCAAGAGCATTATTTTAATAATAAACCAAATAATAAATAACCAAAACAGTCTGTCGTAAACCTGCAGTCTATCATAACCCTGAAAAGTCTTAAATAACCCTAAAAAAGTCTGTAAAACAACAACAGAAAAGTCTTAATTAATCCTGAAAAGTGTAGATTTAAAAACCCTTAAAAGGCTTTAATATTATTTAAAAGTCTTTAATAACCTCCAAAAAGTCTTTGCTAATTTCTAATAGTCTTTAATAACATTAAAAAAAGAAGTCTTTACTGTTCCGGAAAACTCACTAATAAGCCCAAAATATTTTAAATATCCATAAAAAACTCTTAAATATTTACAAAAAGACTTAAAGAGCAGCAGAATGACACCATAGGAAATAGGAAAAAAACAAAATAAAAATAAAGACTATAGCCTTGAAAAACTGTTTCTGTACTTAAAGAGTCTTTTATAATCGATATTAGACATTTTTTGATATTTTTTGTATCTGGTGTGAAGCCGCAGCAACATAACACCATAGGAAACAACAATACAAAATAAATATAAAAACTAATGTAAATTTGATTTGCTATTTTGTTTTTATTTTCCATTTTATACGATTTTTCCTTTCAGGCAGATAATGAGAAAACAAACAACTTTTTTTTTTCAATATTGGATTTATACAGAAAAACATAATCAAAATTCTCGCTCATTTTTTTGTTTTTTAGTTTTCCAAATGAAATTGACTAATTGAATGATCGGCTGATGCACAGACCAGAGACTACATTAACCCGAGGACTCAGAAGAAACGCTAACGAGTTTTTAGGACCCCTTTTAAAAAAAAGAGATGGCACATTTAAAGGGATTTTATCCTCATGAAGACGCGAGCGCTGACTCCGTCCGTCAGCCTGCGGTCGTCCCTCTGCCGCTCTCCGGATTCTATAGGCGCTCCTCCACTTTGTGGGGCGACACAAATGTCAGCCATTATTACTAATGAATCCATCAGCGGGAGACTTCCTCCCTCCCTGCTGCTCAAATTAATTGGGGCTTTAAAATTTCACTAAATTATTTACACGCCAGCAGAGTGCCAGGAGATTAAAGACACGGGCGACGTCTGTTTGCAGCGACCTGAGCGTCCGCATAGCTGCTGGAGACGAGAGGGAAGACGCCGAGGCTCTGACTCCAACGGCAACAAGTAAAAACACAGCCAGCATTTTCTTCACCAGCACGGAGGAAACTGCGTATCTGAAAGTTGTAAACATGATAGGAAAGAAATTGAAATCACACAACTTTTTAGTTGTTTTAAAGGGCTGCCTGCTGAAAGTCAGAGATTCAAATCATCAGTCGGAGACCCACAGTTGACTGAGGTGGCTTCATTAAAGAAAAAACTCGAGTTTGGAGTGGAAAAATAAAATCGCAGGTTTTATTTTGAGGCTATATGGCCCAGACCCAGCTGTAAATCAAAGGCATTTGTGTTGGTAGTCTTGTATGTATGACCACATATGAAAAGCGCTATCATAGTAAGGGTGTAACAATCCATCGATCTGCATCAATATCACGATCCATATCATCCTCTTTCAGATGGGCCTTTATTTTGAAATTCTGTGTCACCGTCACATGGCGTCAGGCAGACGGGGGCAAGCAGATGAGAGAAAGAGATGTGAAAGTTATTTACACGGGAATAAATCATCACTTTGTTTTCTGAGAAACGCGGCAGAGCACGTCGTGTTAAAAAAGCCATACCGAGGAAACGAGACGCACACGCCGGGCATCTCGCTCTGCTAACTTCTGACAGCAACATTAGCTGCTGAGTTTAACAATGTTAGATTGAAAAAACGACTAAAATTCATCCGTAATGTTCTGTCAGGAGATGCAGAGACTTAAACCAGCAGTGAGTGAGAGAAAGCATAAATATAACATGTAAATTGCTAGTAGCTAAGCTAATTTATGCAATGTAAAACACCATAGGCTTATGCTAATACTGTTAGCATATTGATATGTGGGGGAAACGTCACTTACAAAACACAGTTGTTTAGTTTGTGATCCTTGACAGCTGATTTTTATACTTTTATCTTGTTGTTAATCCACATTTTGAGGATGTTGGGAAAAGTTTGTCTTTGAAGTCAGGCAGCCCTGAAGTTTTAGGGAAAAGATCCTGGTTTAAGTTAAAATGAAAACTTTTATTTTCTAGAAAGGGTATTCTGACAGCATGAACCAGTTTTAATCTTTCACACTTATTAACATGTTTTTTTATCTTTCTCTGTAACCGACTGTGTTAAATGAACATATAATATCGACTCAATCACCAGCCCCTAAATTGAATCTAAACTGAAATCGTATCGCAGACTTTGTGATATCGGCAAATATAGTTTTTTCTTGTCAAAAGTATCAATATAATGTCGAATCGTGATGAAGCCAGAGATTTACACCAATAATAAATAGGATATCTCAGTCTGTAATGATCAAAAAAAATGTAAAGAAAGTTTGATTACAATTCCCTAAAGTCCAAGGTGATGCTTGCAAATGTCAAAAAAAGTCTAAAACAAAAAATAAATTTGTTTATAATCATATAAAACAGAGAAAAGCAGCAACCCCAAACAAATATTTATCAGACTTTCTGCCTGGAACATGACTGAAATGAAAAAAGAAAAATAATTAATGCTGCAGTCACTATTATTATGGCTAAAACAGCCCCAAATTCACATCCCTTGTACGACTGCAAACTTAATGGCAAAAACTACATGTTGTCGATAAAGTTGAAGTGGAAGAGTTATTTGGGCTCCACTGGTCCCAGAGCCCCGGTAATGTTTCCCATTAGGTGACTCATTGTTGGAGCTCTTCTACAGTTTGTGAATCATCAAGACAAAAGATGAACAAAACAAAAAAGCTTTCTGGCTCTTTAAAACTGAAGGTACGGGCTTGTTGACAGAAAAATGTCAGGAGAGAAGAGAACAACAGCTCTCACATATTCAAAAGACAAAGAAGACAAAACAAAATCACAGCTCTAATTGGTGCATCTGATCGGCTTACCTATGGCAACAGCAGCCAAGGCTCATGGGTATTGTTGTTTCAACCCTTCGAAAGCTACGCAAATTTGCTTGATTTATTTAAAAAAAACATGGAAAGAAGTTACAAGAAAATTACCTGAAATTTAGCAAAAAAAAAGACAAATAACGACTTTTTTCTCGTGGAATTGTTACTCCAAATTCTCCAAATTAGGGCTTTGTTCTCTTGATATTTTGACTTTATTATAAAAATCAAACATTTTTTTCTTTAACATGGCCCTAATCCTCCGTCGTAACATCTTCGATTAATGCAAAATGTAAAAAAAGTGTTAAAAAAAAGTAGAAAACAAAAAAAGGTAAAAACAACATAATATTAACAGAAAAAGTAATAAATAAATATATAGATAAAATTGTTAATTATTATAATAACAATTATACATATAGTTTTCTGGACATTTTCTCCTATTTTTATCATTATTATTTTTATTATTATTATTGTCTTCTAAAAATTTCTTTTATTTTTTTTATTTTCTTTTCCCTGATCTGTTGAAATCAAACATTCTTGCATGTGAAAGGCGTGTGAACGCAGCACAAGAAAATGTATACCTTTCCAGGATTCAAAGGGTTAAGAGCCATCCACCAAACATACGGCCAAAAATGGCTTACCCAAAAATGTACATTATCAAAACAGCTAGTAACACACGACTGCAGTCAGGTTGGCAAGAAAGGGAAGACTTTTTCTCCGAGTTCAGAAAGAGTCATCACTTCATCAGCACAGCTGGGAGGTGTTTTGGACCAATCAGATCGCCGCCTTGATGTATTGAACTGTTTAACTGTGCTGTCACAGCATCAGTTAAGCTTTCCACCATCAGCTGTGAGGATCATCGCTGCTCATATGTTCCTTCATGCATAAAAGATGTTTTAGCTCGATATTAAAACCATCGCCTGCTTCAACTGTTAGTCTGTCAGGGAGTCTGAACGCTTCATATTTCAGCATGAAAAAGTATTCAATCCAGAGTAACCGGAGAAAAAGTTGCATTTAATTTAGGGGTGGGCGATACGTCGAATATACCGAAACAGAGCGACATGGTAGATGACCACATCGTGAGATATTATTTGAGCATTTCAGTAACTTTTTTATGCATTAAAAGCATGCGGAGTTTACGTGCAGGAGATTTAAGTGCTCACGGCGCCCTGCCAACGCTTTTCACGAAAAACGCCATGTGGACACACGCCCTGAACTGGCTCTAAAGTTTGCATTCCCTCACCTCTGCAGCAGCTGATCCTCCAACACGTCCTCATCTCAAGTCGTCTCACGTTGCCGCTTTGCAGTGGACATACACATATTACGCTCTAGGTATCCTTCTGCACCTGCTCTCTACGTGTCCATCCCGCCCCCCTCCTGTCCGCCCGATACTGACCTTCGTTTCCTCATATTACTCGTTAGCAGTGGAGTTTCAACCTGATGCCGTCCAGCAGCAGCCTTTTTTCTACCAAAACCGCTTATATACAACACATCACCCATTCATCCTTCTGCTCATATAGAACAGGTCTAAACCGTGTTTTTTTTTTTTATTAAATAAAACACACACACACACACACACACACACACACACACACAGTCAGACAGAGAATAGAGCAGAGGAGAGAGTCTACACGTGTTACGTCTAAGCGTATCGCAAAGCACTGCGGCTTTTGCGAGTGAAAGGTCAGCTGTTGATCTTAACTGTCGGAAAATCTGGCAAAAATACCGGCATTTCTCAGACGCATCCACATGAGACTAACATCAGTGGCGAGGACGCAAATGTTAGCCAGCTGATCAAAGTACCAACCAGAGGGGTACCAGCTGAAACGGCATCACCTGACAAGCAGCTCAGGACTCACCACAGGAGGACAGCTGTACGAGACTGAACATCGTAAATAAATGAATAAATAAAGTAAGCTACAGATGAATACAGTAAATAGAAATGAACGGGGGATTACTTAAATTATTTATTTTTTATTGGTTGGTTAAAGGAGCTGCATTCACACAAATGCTAAGGTGGCTTTTGGCGCCGAAAGCACTGCAAAAACATTATTTGACGAATTCGGAAAGAGAACGGCCTGGCTGTCATATATTGATCTGGTCTGATCAGCTCTGACCGGATCGCCTGATCAATAATCCACCTCACAACTCAAACTCCATCGACAGCTGCTGGGAAAAAAAGAACCAGTGCTGCGTTCACTGACCCGCAGAAACGTTTGAATTTACTCCAACTTAATGACTTCAGTGACATTTGACAAACATTAAGAGCAGATTATCCCACAGTAAAGGCAGCTGGACACCTCAAGACAGTGCGGTCAGCAATATGTCTCCTGAAGACATTTGTCTCAGAGTCACTGTGATAAAGAGATCAAATAAAGACAGTATGACTGTAATTATGTAAATGAAGCTCACACTATTAAACAATCCAACTTTCATCACGGCTTTGACTGTGACCGCGGGGAAAATGACTTCTGATTTAAAAGAAAAACACTGAAGAAGAGACTGAATTCATCACTAAAAATGAAAAACAAGTGTTAATATGTGAGGTTTTTTTTTTGCTAGTTTTAGTTTTATCCTCGATCTGAATATCCAGAATCTGAAAACCTTAGCGGACAGACGTTAATGTGACAGGCGGCAGGTTCTGATCCAGACTTTGTCCAAGTGTGGAAGCTCAATTTGATCTCATCTGACAGAGAAACCTCGACTCAAAGCACCCACAGTGCTGGTTTTATTGAGGCCGTGTGTCAACCCGCGAAGCCTGTAAGAGACCATCTACCAGCCGAAATGATCTGACAGAGTTTATTCTAAAAAAAACCAATTACTTCATGTTCAATAAAAACCCGATGATGTGCAGATTAAAGGAACAAGCGTGGGCTTCTCAAAAATCATTTTAACACCAGTTTGCCATTCCTCCTTTTAAATTGCAAATGCACAGCAGAAGCGTGAAGTGGTGGAGTTATGAAAGTCATCAGTCTGCTAAAAAGCCGCAGACGAGTATCGAGAGTCCCGACGAACAGCTGTTTGCTGCGCGTCGAGGTGACAGCTCTGGAGGATTCGCTTCGGTTCTGAGGAGAAACGTTGGGTTTGATCCTGCGGCTCAGTGTCTGATTGGGCAGGTGACGCGGTGACAAACGCTGCTTTGCTCTGATGGAAAAGGACTCCCTGCTGTGTGAAGTTACAACCATTCTGATCCGCTGAACCGAGAACAAGCAGGCGAGGAGGAAACGCAAAGAAAAACAGGAAGTTCAAAGAGCATGATGATGGAAACGAGAAGAGAGCGGATGTCGAGCTGGTTCACATTTGTGGTTTTGAATGAAATGTTTCATCAACTATTGGATGGACTGCCATTAAATTTGGCAAAGGCATTCATATTCCCCTCAGGAGGAATTTTAATATCTCTGCAATCCTTTTACTTTTTATTGCCACCGTCATTCGGTCTTTACTTTGGTTTACGACCTGCAAAGACGATCCCATCATCCTCAGCTAGATTTTGGGTTTAGCACAAATAGATTTACAAACAAGTACATGTCTTGATCAAGCTCATGATTTGTTGGTGTTATTTAATTTCTATAAAGAACAAATATGTGGAATCAACATAACACTATTACAGCTAAAATAGGTGAGTTTCCATTAACCTTCAAATTGTGCAAACTGAAATTGCGAATATGAAACATGCCTAATGGAACAATTTAACACGAGAAAGTTTTAATGCTTGCATGACATTGAATTTCAGGTGATCTGAAAAAGACAAAACTGTAATGGAAACACTTTTTTTTTTGCTTTTCTAGGTCACATGATGCTGTGTCTGTGTGCTCGTCAGTAGGAACTGGCTCCCATGATGCAGCAGGAGCTACAAGAGCTGTTAGTGCATCACATAACTCTGAGAAAGTTGAGTGAATCATCTGGAAGTTTTGAATCCACAATTCCTCTGTGAAATTGTGGACTACATCTCCCAGAAATCCCTCATACGTGGCCGCTCCCACGTATCAGGGGCTCACTTTTCCATCATGGCTCCATAACGCGCCTACGTCACTTTGGAAAGGAAATAATGGCGGCTAGTTTGGTGGCTGCAATAGAAATAAAGCTGCTAATGTTTTGAACATCCATCGCCATGGTTACTGGGATGTTATCACCAGAGGAGAAATCACAGAACACGTTTTGCACAAATCTGTAATGGAAACCCGCCTTGTGAAGTTCAGGTTTCCTGAGCATATATGTAACAGCTGCAGTACAACGCCATTTTGACTCGTCAAAGCTAAATTAAAGCATCGTCGATGGCGTAACGTTGCTTTATTAAGTGCAGGGCGGCTTCTGTCACTTCGGCGTTTCTAATTCGTCTTATGTAAAGATATTTGCAGACATTTTCAGACACCAGGGACCAACAAAGAAGCCAACAGACCTTTTTCAGACATCAGTGAATGTAAACTTTTTCTCTTCTATTACAAGAGAAAAACAAATGAGTCAACACACGAGGCAACAAAAATCAGTGAGCTCAGTTAAATGAAATGCCAGGAGCGATTTGCAGCTTCTGCCTGATCCTGATTTCCAATTTTATCATTTAAAGTCTCCGCTGGACAAACAACACAAACACAAAGCCGGATGGAAAAACAAACTGTGAGAAGAAAGTGAAACTCCTGATTTTGGACGTGCTTATTCATCTGCACGGGGGGGAATCCTTCTTACCGCCAGAAAGTTTACACGGCAATCCCCGGAAAAGACGGGGACACAGAGAGACGGAGAGACGAATAAACTACAGCTCGTGTTTGAGCTGAACAGAAAGGACGGGAGCTGTTGCCGGCACAGTTCCCAGGCTCTACTGCCCTGCAGTAACCCCCCGTGTTCCCGCCGTCCCCCATCACCTGACCTCTCCCGCCCACCTGCACACCTGTGTCCACTCTCCCATCAGCACACAAACCGGCCCACTTCTTTTCTCTCCTCACCACATCGTTTATTGTGCCTCAGACTTTTGGGCAGCTTCTCTCGGCCCGATTCTGACCTGAAGCAAACTTACATTTTTATTGTACCTGCCTGTTCTCACAGTGGTGCTTTTGGGTTCAAGCCTGTCTTTGCCGTGCTGTTACAAATACACGGATACTTTAAAATAACCAGCAAAACCTTTTTTTTACATGGATAAACTCATAAGCTAAATAAATACCACACAAGTGTTTTTTAATTACTTAATTTTAGTGCTGAAAATAAGAACTCTGACACCTTTAAACAATAAATATTGGAAGAAGGCAAAGAGCAACGACAGAAAAAAATAGCAAGAAATTGTTAAAAAAAAAAGGAAATTACCTTGAAAATTTGCTTTGAATTATAATAATTCTGTTAATTCTAAATATTTTATTATGATAATTATAAATATAGTTTACCCCTAGCTTTTAAAAAAATAATCTTTAAAAATCCCATCAATTTTCTCTGGGTTAAAAGCTTTAAACAGCCTCCAGCTTTTGAACTCCTTTGATGATGTTCGGATCAGACAACATCCCTCCAGGTAAAAAAGAAACATGTTTTCCATCCTGGCAACAAAGTGAAACAACCGATTGAGAGGAAAAGGTCAAAACTTATCAGCTGAGCGATAAGCCAGTTGATACGTGATGAAAATACGGAGTGAAAACAGAATTTTGATGCACTTCGTCTGGAGAGCTGGCAGTCTCTGCAAACTGTCACTTTGTTTTATAAGAAAAGTGGTTCTGATATTTTTAACTCTTTGCAACCTGAGCAGAATCAGTTAATATCTTTTAGAAACCCTGAAAGAAAGAACTGAGCAACTTCAGAAGAAATAACCCAAAATTTTGGATTTGGATGCTTCACACACAGAAGATCTCTACAATCAGCACACTTTCAAGCACAGGCAGTTCTTTAGGGTTCTTGAGTTATGGCCAAAAACATGTTTAATGAGGTCACCATGACCTTTGACCTTCAACCATCAGATTCTAATCAGCTCATTCTTGAGTCAAAGGGGACGTTTGTGCCTAATTTCAGCTAACTACCTCAAGGTGCTCGTAATATATTGCAATCACAAGAATGAGAGAGATGTGAGGTCACAGTGACCTTGACCTTTGACCAACAAAATCTAATTTACCTTATCCTCGAGTCCACTCAAACGTTTGTGCCAAATTTAAAGAAATTCCCTCAAGGTGTTCTTGAGATATCGTGTTCACAAGAATGTGCTGGAAGTACTAACGCAAATATATATACATATATACAAACATACATACATACATACATACACACACACACACACACACACACACACACACACACATATGTATATGTGTGTGTGTGTGTGTGTGTGTATGTATAGATAGACATAGATAGATTTAGCCTGCCCTCATTGGTTTGGACAAAATAACAGAAACCTCTGCGTGTACCTGAATGTGTATTTCTTCAGGAAATGCTCGGGGAGGGAAAAGTTAAAATCAAAGCCTTAGAGCGGAGGAAACTGCTGTCCGAGCTTCATCAAAAGGTGAAAAATCCTTTCAAAGCTTTCAGAGTTACACGCTGTAACCAACTTCCAAAACTTTTTAAAGTGGACCTTTAATGAGGACGGTTTGGATTTGGCACCTGGGGATGTTTCGGTAATGTGTCCTCGAGGACACTTTGAGGATCTGTTGTGAGAGGACAGCTGAAAATGTCAGCAGTCCTTTAATGTGACAGACTAAGAGGTCGCTCGACTGAGAGCAGAGAAGGTGTTGAGTCATCGTCACCTCCCGCTGATCAGGAGCTCTGGGAACAAAACTGAGGAGGCTGAAGAGAAGGAAGCAGCTGACGGGCAAAAAAAAAATCATGAACATCAACATGTTGTACGCTTTCGTACGACTGACAGGTTCAGATCTTCTGCCGCTCGCCAGTTCTCTCTGTTCTCTGCACACTAACAAGGTCTCCGATTAAAGAAACAGTTAACCTTAAATATTGTCATAATGAGATGTCTGATTACTGTAAACATGAATGAATCATGTGCAATATGAATACACATTCAAACTGCTTCTGTCTGTGTGGCAACAAGAATTATTGTTTTTTTAATAAGATAAATATTGGCACTGAGATTTGAAAGAAATCTCAACACTTTAAGGCGCGCTTCCACTGCAGGAACTCGATTTTGTTACAAAGTGTCAAAAAGTGTTAAAAATGTCAAAAAATTTTATGCAAGATTTACAGCTTTTACTGGGAACTTTTCAATCTGTGTGTCACTGATAAATGAATTGGGGAAATTTGGTTTAAAAAGGTAAACCAATACAACTAATTTTAAATGCATCTTATTGATTACGTTCACAGAATATTAATCTCTGGAGGTTTTTCCCACACAGTATTTTCAAGCGATACTTCAGAAATTGAAAATATTTTGAGTCATGATGACAAAAAGATTAACAGAATTGCTGAAATGTGTTTTAAAACTTCACTTCAATAATGAAAAATAATTAATCTTACACTGCTAGTTAAAAAAAAAGGAAATTTCAGCATTAAAATGTTCTGTCCATTGGAAGGTAAAGAAAAAAAAAGTATTGTAAAAAAAAAAGATTAGTTGGTGCATTAAGTGTAGAATGACTTAATGCACCAACTTCTTCAATTAGTGTAATGAATGACAGGAAGAGAGTAGAGGCAAGTGAATGCAAACTTTTAGACCCAGCAGCGCAATAAACAATCAACTTTCACTGTGCCTGAGGCTCTGCTGCTCCACCTGTGCCCAGAGTATGCTCTGCACACCAAGAATGTGGTGCAATGAATAACTGAATGCTATATATGTTCTAAAATAATAGAAAATATATTACACCACAACCTCGCACACCACAACTCGAGGTTTTAGCATTATTCCAACTAACACACATTTACTGCCAAATGGCCCACTGGCACCATCTGCTCGTCTCTCCTGGGCTTTTGACTGTTACGTCTTAAAGCAGCAAGTGAGCATCAGTGTGCTCAGTCACCCACTGCATACTCACTCAACGCTGAACTGTGGGCGCAAGAAATAAAATATTTTATATGGCATTGAATCACTGAATCTCAATGCAAGCTAGGCAGCATTTTTATTAATCTGCCTCAGTTATTAATTTATTTTTTTTACCAGACAAACTAACAACAGTTTGTACTTTCAGCTCAGCGCTGCTGCGCTAACATCCTTCAGTACAAAGCTTAGGTAAGACAACATAACAGCGTCCCCCTAAGCTGTGCAAAAAAAAGAAAAAAAAAAAGTTTATGGATGAGGAAATGTTTAAATACACATGTAAAAGAAGAATTGCACGTTCATCCACGGAGAAGACAAACTGCTTGCATACACATGTCGAACATTTACACACTCCTCCGCAGCTGAGTGTAAATCCACTTTCATGCAGCATTAGCAGCTTCCATGTGAAACTTGTATCAAAGCAGACAGACGCAGACAGAAACAGGCCTCCCACTCACACTGAGGAGTACTCGCACTCAGCAGCCTGCAGGCGGAGCCACGGGGCTCCTGAGGTGGCACAGACAGGTGTGTTTGTCTGGAACAACCAGGTATCACATCGAAATGTGTCATAGCTTAACGGTCCACTGTGCAAAATGTAACTGACTCACAATAAGGCTGAAGTGGAAACGTCCCTTTTTTTGTTTTGTGTGAGTCTCTATTTTTAATCAGCTGTGTCCCCTCTCTAAATTCAGACATTTTTGTGGGGCTGTGAACGCAATTTTTATTTTATTTTTTTACACATTTCCACTTTATTTTTTATAGGTGGCATTAGTAATGTTTCCTGCTACATTATGGTTTTATCTTTGATTTATTTATTTATTTATTTATGATTATTATTATTATTATTATATTATATTTCAATATTATCTGAATTAACACAGTGGCCAGAGACAATATTTTTGTTGTTTATTTGTTGTTGGTCATGTGAGCCACATGTATGACTGTCATATCTTTTGTATATGTTAAATTTAA
The DNA here is from genome assembly GCF_026936395.1 of Plectropomus leopardus. NCBI lineage: Eukaryota > Metazoa > Chordata > Actinopteri > Perciformes > Serranidae > Plectropomus > Plectropomus leopardus. Next base: position 2,729,895 of record NC_142182.1, read on the forward strand.
AAAAAGGAAAAAAAAAGTTCTGTTTTTAAAAAAAGTTTTGTAAATTGTAACTTTTTCAGATGGCATTTGATGATTAGATTTTCAACATATGACCAGCAGGTTTACCAATGAGCTAACTCTGCAGTAACAGCTGCTTTTCTGCTGCCACCTCCGACATTCATCTGTAATGTTCTTCCCACTCACTTCTTTTTCACTGTTTCTTGTTTTGTTTTTTTTTTGTTGGTTTTTTTTTTTCCAAATCACTGTTGAGCTGCCATCATTGAAACTCGACAATTCCTGCACAGGTGTTTCTCACTGAAAGCCTTCCAGAGGCTCGGAGGACATAATCCTCCTATTTCTGGCAGACTTTCATGAGCGGAAAACAGTGTTAGTGTTAAAATCACAGAGTGTGAACAGCAGAGTGCTGAGCGTACATGAATCTGTTGGTGCTGCACCTCTTATCTGCTGCAGGTTTTAAAGAAAAAAATAAAAGATTTAGGATCTGTCTATACATATACAGACATTTTGACCTAAACTAATGAAACAATTGTTTTTGGTGTACTATAAGCCGCTAATTCTGAGGAGTGGCAAAAACACTGCATGCAGCAGACGCCTCCATTCATCTGTGAAGTGGTAAATACAGTAAAATAGTTTAAGTGTAAAGTTGCTTATTTTTATGCTTATTTTATTAATGTCAGTGAGTTATATGTTATCTATTTTATTTTCCATTGTATGTTTTGCATTCTGTGCTCTAAATTTTTAGCCTTATTTATCTTACTTTTACAAGTATTATCAAGTGGATGTTAACAATTTGAAGATTCAGTCTATGTATTCTGTTCTGATTTTATTTTATTTTTACATGCAGGTTTTATCATGTCTTATTGTCTTTTATGTGTTTCTGATGTGAAGCACTTGGTGCATTTAATTTCTTTCTTGTAAAGCACATCGGGCTGCATTTCTTGTATGAAAGGTGCTATACAAATAAAGTTTATTATTATTATTATTATTATTATTATTATTATTATCATTGTTATTAAAGTAATCAGACCAATAAAGAGTAAAGAGTAAAGTGACAATTGGGCTTGGGTAAATTAGATTACGAGGTCTGCACCCGACTCAGAATTATGTCAGTCGAATCAGATATGTCCTAAACAAGCTAACTGCGCTAACGAGGGGTTGTCATCATTTTTGTCAACACTAGATAACAAACAAAAGCCAGAGACGGTGTCGTATTAAGATGCTGTGAGCTTTAAATTCATCACTTCTAAGAAGCAGGTCTCTCCTCTCTCCTCTGTGCCGCTGCCTGCATGTCTGCAGCCCCATGTTCCAAAGAGGAGCGTGAAAGTCAAGAGCGCTCACTCTGCAGCAAAATCTGGGAACCAAAACATCTGCAAAAATTAATTTTTAAAACAATTTCCTGAAATGGACAGCCAATCGAGGAAGAACAGTAATGTGCACATGCAGGTTAAATTTTACAGGCGGCTGCCTTTTTCTTTTAATACTGGCAATAAGTAACCGTCAATTTTCATACCACGGTATATTCCTGCAACCCTGTTTGATATTAAATATTGTAAGACTGGACTGTAATTAAATAGCAGCTGCTTAAAGTTTTTTACAGCTATAAGATTTAGAAGTGAAATGATTTTGAAGCTAAAACTGTTGCAGATCATCCTTTTACAGTTCTTTATGATTATTGATGACCATAACAATTCTATTATTTATCCTGTGAACTCCTTAAAGGTCACAGTCTCAGACCGAGAGACACTGATCCAAGATCTGTGAGTCAGAAAATATAGATTTTTGCACAAAACACAGATATCGAACAGACTTAATGATGCTGACCTCTGACCTGAACCTGCGATCTCCCTGCTGCCTCATTTTCCTCACGGATTAAAGGTAAGCGTGAGACAAGAGGTCGTTCTGCGCTCAAAGCAGTTTAATGCTTAAAAACCGCCAACAGATCTGTGGAAATCTTCCTGTAAATAAAGAAAATACTTGGAGGTGGAGGCACTTCACTGAGCTGCAGCCTCCCTGCTGGGCTCCTGAAATGTCACACACACCTAAAGCAGCCGACTCCAGCTGCTTTAAAGCTCTAAATTACAGTTTAGAGCACCCCCGCCACTCCAGCACATAAATACATCCTCTATTATATATATATATATACAGTGTATATGCACATAAAAACACACTGATGTGACAGTGACTGTGGCTCTCTTTGATAAATAGAGCCACAGTATCCTTGATGGGTACTCATCATGTCATAATGTATCAGACACATAAAAAACAGCAAGAAATCCTTCTTGTTGCTTCTGTGCATTACGCTTGTTACTGTCATCCTCAGCCAAATTTTCATGAACAGAGTGTGTAACCGCGAGAGTTTTCTCCGAGCGAGCAACATTCAATTAAATCACCTCCTCGGTATCGTCGTCAGTCACATTATGACTCCACAAGCGCAAAGAGCAAGACAGAAGCAATTAAAACCGCTCCACCTCTCACAGGGACGACTGATGGACGAGGATTTCATTTCCTATTTGTCCCCTGAGCCACACACACACACACACACACACACACACACACACACACACACACACACACACACACACACACACACACACACACACACACACACACACACACACACACACACACACACACCTGTCTGTTGTGAGAATATGAATCCCTAAAGACATCCTGAAGTGGTCTGAGCAGGTCAATAATGAAAACGTGGAGAAAACGGCCAACAAACCATCGTTTCATCAGCAGCCTGTCACTCAGGAGCCGAAAACATCTGAAGGAAATGAATCTGCTCGCTGATGTCAGTCAGATGAAACCGACGTTAACTAGTCCTGTCAGTCTGTGAAGCTGACGTTAACTAGTCCTGTCAGTCTGTGAAGCTGACGTTAACTAGTCCTGTGATAGTGATGTTTGAGATCAGTGTAACGCAGCTTGTTTTGATTGGGGGGCAATTTTGGAAAATGACAAGAGGCCAGGGGGGCAGTCGCAGCAACCCCATACGTGTCTCTAGGATTTTAGGACTTTTGTTTTAGTATTTTAGGACATTTTTCAGGACATTTCTAGGATTTTAGGACATTTCTGGGTTTTTTAGGACAGTTCTAGGATTTTAGGACATTTCTGGGTTTTTTAGGACAGTTCTAGGATTTTAGGATGTTTCTGGGATTTCAGAATTTTTCTTCAATTACAAACTATTTCGAGCGTGTATCTTTTTTTCTTTTTTTAAACCATTTAAATAATGTTAAGGGGGCAATCCGCCACACTATAAAGGGACAAATTTGGCCTGTTATAGATAATTGAGATTTGATTCAATTAAAAAACATGATCAAACGTCAGATTTCGGCAGCCTCTGTGTCTCATCATCAGCGTGGTGCCAAAGACCTGAACAAGATGATTCATTAAAAAAAAGCAGAATAGCAGCAATATGGTCAACACAACAGCTAATGAGTGTTAATTAATGAGCGTGAGAGACAGCCAGGAGGAGGACACGACTGCAGAATGAGATAGACAACAGGATCAGCCAGGAGGACGGCAGGACGGCCAGCGATAACGTCTCATCACTTCACGGTCCTCCGGTGAGTCCAAACTCTCAAAGCTGAGACCGTCAGTCTGCTCAGCAGGTGTGGACAGGAAATGCATTATGCATTTCTTCTTGTTTGTTTTCAACAGACAGTAGAGCAAGTGTCAAAGAGACAAAATTCTCCTGCAGAAGACTGAGGCAACATTTTGCCTTCAGGCCACTTTGGTGAACTATTTTCAATATACAGAGAAAAGGGAACATTTCAGAAACTTCTAGATTATACTGTACGAACACACTTTCCCAAAGAGTGACGGGTCACAAAAAGCTGTTAAACTGAGGAGCGTCTCTTCTGTCATGAGACTGAAAATATACAATACGGGTCACTTTTTATTTGTTTTGTTGATTGACACGTTCTGCTGCCGAACGTGAATTAGCATTTCTATGAGTTTCAATACACACAACCTACAAAGGTGAAGCCACAGCACCTCTGTCCTCGTCCAAAACACAAGTCTTCCTCCGCTGCTACTGAGCGGGAGCCTGCAGGCAGGCCTCCAAGCTGCCGCTTCACTTACACTCGCCATAGTGTTTGACCCGCTACCAATCAGATTGTTTTTCTAGTCGAGCCAATTTTATTTATATAGTCCAATTTGGGGTTGGCAAGATTTTCAATATAAGGTGCCACTTTAAAATGTTCTAGTGAATCAGCATGTTATATAAATACAATGTAAATCCAGCACAAGATAGATAGATATGAACCATAGATAGATAAATAGATAGATACGAACCGTAGATAGACAGATAGATACGAACCAGACAGACAGACAGACAGAACAAATAAAAGCAAAGAAGCCTTACGGCGAAGAGCAATGAACAAAAACAAAAAAAGCCTACAAATGCTACGACAGAGACAACTATCTCAGTTATATATTCAGTCCTAGCGTGCCGTTAGTTAAGCTACAGCGTGCCAGCGGTGGCAGGCGCGCTCAGGGCTGCAGACCCCTGATCTACATACTGTACTCTGCCTCGGGCTGCTTGCACAGGAGCGTGACCGTTTGGCACGAATACACAGAGTTTGTAGTTCTGTTTCAGGGATGTGCAGTAAAGCTTTTCCCCCTGTGGCCGTGGCTCTGTGGACCGACTGTGTTCAGTGAGCAGCGGTACGATCGCTCGACCGCACAGCGGCCCCACAAAAACATGACCGAGCACACCACTGCTCCTAATGACCCATCACTAACCTCTGTTATTTACCTGGAGAACGCCTTCCTGCCTGCCCACCTGTTCAAACCAAAACTTGGATATATGTCTTCAGAGAAAATACGATGATGGGATCATAATGTTTTCAAATGCTTTGACAGCAGTTTTAATTAAACCATATTTATGTTGAAATCTCAATATGTACATATGTACATATCAATATACACACACACATATACATATATATATATATATATATATATATATATATACATATATATATATATATATATATATATATATATATATATATATATATATATACACACACACACACACACACACACATATATATGTGTACATAGTGGGCTAGTAGGCTTCTTTCTTTCTTTTATTTTCTTTTTTTTTTTGTTGACAAAAATAGAGCTGTAATCCGGATAATTCACAGCAGACCTGGTGTGCACAATTTTCATTCAAGAAAATTAGAATTTTCTGCATCACTGCACAGTATTTTCATATTGCCCAAGAAACAGCATTCATTTAACAGAAACTACTGTTCACTCATATCACACACTATTATCTTAGCTCATAACCCTGTTTGATTTATTGTGACTGTATATTTCTTTGTTTTATTCTTATGCACGTTGTGAAACTCTGTTCAGATAAGTGCTTCATAAATAAAGTTGGTTATTGTTATCAAAATAGTTACCAATCAATTTTCAGAGTTTTACTTTAACTTGAACCTCTGTGTTACGCACCACACTGGTGTGTTCACTGACACGTTTTGCTGTCCTGCTGATACCGGGTTTAATACCACACTGTCCGTCTATATGAGGTATTGCTGTTATTTTGTCTTCAGTTGTCATATCTCAGATATTATAGTACCGCCTCCTCTCGGTGTGTTTGCGCTCTGCTGCTCTGAAGGCCACAGCAGCAGCTTGCTCTAAAGTGTAAACGGCCTGAATGAAACTTTGGTGTTTCAGATGTGAACTGATTCCCCTCGCAGCCCGGTGAGGACGTGCTGATGAAGCAGAGGAGCTGAACTCTTTCACTGAGGGAGATAAACATTGACAATAGTGATGCAACCCCGTGATGAGGGAAATCAGTGCGAGAGCTGCGAAATCCTGTCGACTCTCCGGCTGTCTCACTTCCTGACGGAGTGCCAGTTCAGAGTTTCCCTCCTCCGCTGATGAGTCACCTCCATCTACACAGCGCTCCCCTGCTCTCCTCTCTGGCTGCTAATGATTGTCAATTGCTTTTGATGGTGCTTTTCAAAGGTTTTTTTTTTTATTGATAGGAGAGCTGACTTACACAATAAGGTGGGAGAGAGGAGGACGTGCAGCAAAGACCACAGGTTGGTATCGAACCCGAGCCACTTCTGAGGCCTCAGCCTATAGAGAATTATACATATATTTAAACTTTTGTCAACATGGACATGATACACACATCCTTAACTTGATAAGATTTTCCACAATTTAATAATTTAATTAATTTCACTGAAACCATGAGCACCAAAGTGAACAAGAGAGAGGCAAACAGAAAAAAGACATTAACAGACGTAGAAGACTATTTTTAAAAAGCTGAGGAAACATTAAGAATAAACTATATTAAATATATTTATATTAATTATATATATTATATATTAAAATATTTTACATAATTATTATAATTTTTAACAAATACAAGGTAATTTCCTTGTATTTTTCACAAATTTCTTACTAACCTCTCAGTAATTTCTTCTTTTGCTGCTCATCCCCTTCTTCCCACGTTTTTGAATAAAATAAAGCCAATGTGCCCAGAACTCGAAAGTTAAAATAATAATTTGTTTGTATTTCCATCTTTGCAAGTTCTGTATAAAAGGAATTAAAAGCCCGTCCCAAATATAAGCTTGTCGAGAGCAGTTAAAAACATATTCATAAAAACATACTGTCGCCTCATCTTTTCACCAAATAACAGAATCATCAGTGGTATCGACGAGGATAAGGAGTCTCAATAATGGTATCAATATCAATAAAAATCAATGATCCCTATCCCTAAGTTTAATGTTTCATGCAAGAACTGTTGCTATGTAAACTGGCCCTTTATTGGTATAGGTATTGGGTCTAAAAGTTTGCATTCACTGCCTCTGCAGCAGCTGCTCCTCTCATCCAATATCTGATCTGATGGATCAGCTGATCAACTGACTCAAACTCCAGCTGCAGAGTAAACCTCTGAAAGAGCTCCGCCTGCGCTGTGTTCACAGAGAGGGGACACAGAACGATACAAAGGGACACACAAATGCAGAAAAAAGAGCCCTAAAAAACACCTGCTGAAGCCACGCTGATTTGTGTATTTGGCATTTTTAAAACAGCCAACGTGTTGCCGAACAGGAACGATGCAGAGCTGGAGCGGAGCGAGAGAAATGGATCATCGGGTGTTTCTCGGCGGTGACAGGCCTCTTTCCTCATGTGGAACATCTGCCATCAGTTTACATGATGAATGAAAAACAGCTCAAATCCCTGTTGTCGTTATTATGTGTGTGTGGGGAGGTGATGCCCTGCTACTGAAGCTCTGACTCCACTAAAATACAACAGCGTGATGTCTCAGGAGGGCGACTGAACCATGACGAGCGTTTTGTGCCCCATCTCACGAGGACAGTGACGTCCACTGAGGAGGACGGGTCGCCTCTCTTTGATCACCCGGCCCATCAGCTCCTCTGCAGCGACACAAACGCTGCGACTGAGAGTCTCAGCGAGACGCTTTCGTCTCACACTTGCTGGCAATTAAAGAGACGAACTGCGAGTGGCTGATAAGATCTCCATGTCATAGCGGGTGATAGGCACTTCAGCAGAGGAGGGGAAGACAAAGATGAGGGGGAGATAGAGGGAGAGACGGAGGCAGAGGAGCAACAGATAAGAGAGAGACAGAGGGTAAAAATGGAATAAAAAGAGTGAGGAAATTCAGTGCAATCTGTGCTCACAGCTGTCCTCCTCCGACAGCGGAGACGGAAACACGAGGGGACGTGGGAGGGTTTGTAACGGCGTCTCTGGAGGAGTCAGAGGACAGGTTTGCATCCCAACACTGAGCATCTTTATGGAGAAATTCTGAAAAGGATGGCAAATAAAATGCTGCAGAGATCATCTAAAGAGCTCCAAAAATGTGGGGCTGTAAGGATAACTAGGGGTCGGCGATAAATCGAATGTACTCGATGTATCGCGGCTTGGTTCTCGTGCGATGTATAAAATGAGTTTAACGCGAACATCAAGTATAACTCCTCTTTTTTTAAAGCCGATATGAGACGATGAGGAGTTTATATATCATGTATCGCAATTTATACAGTTCCAACCAAGGGATGTGATTGGTCGAGAGGCGTTCCATGAGTGACGATATACAGTACAACATCACTGGAACTGTAAACGCCGCTTCACAGCTGTTCTGAACCGTTAATTAGGCTCACCCTAACGGTCTGTAGTTATCTAACGTTACCGTAGATTGTATCAATGCTTGAACAGCATGGAAATCCCGTTTGACCGGCATCATCGCTCAAAAAATACCGGAGAAAAATCCTGCCTGATGCAAAAGTCCTCGACCTGCAGCCCAGGGGGGGAGCAGCTGTGACGGACGGGTTTTGGAAAACCGCCATTCACTGGAGTAAACCAGCTGTCACAGATGTTACAAGGATGTGCAGTGAGACAGGGACACACTGCCTGAGCGACACAGACACACACGCGCTGTCGGATACGTGATTTGAGGTGATGGAGATCACGGCAGTGAGCGGACACGCTGCAGCGACACACTGTCTGATCAAACAAACACAAAATCACACAAAGTGTCTTAACAGACTCTGATTTCACTGAAACACAGAGATAAATGTTGATGATACTCAGCAGCTGCTCTGTGCAGAACATGAAGACCGAGCTAGCACTGATTAGCCAGCAGCGTGCAGGAAAATGTTTATGCGTTGCTAGGCAACAGCTGTCACATCCAGCGTTTGCTGAACTCTGTGTCAGCAGAGCAAAAAAATAATTAAATAAACAAACAAATGATGATCTGTTGCTGCTTGTTACTATTAACTAACAAAAGATGCTGGTAGAAGTGTTGTATAAAAGCAATGTCACACTCGAGGTCGTGATGTTGTGCTGTATATCATCACGGCTGTGAATATCTTTGACCGAGCCGTGATGATATACAGTACAACATCACGACCTCGAGTGTGATATTGCTTAAACAGCCTAAAAACATTGTGGTATTATTTGAATGCCATATGGCACAGCCCTAGAGCCAACATCTTTGCCATTTAAAAAGCAAAATAGCTAAAACTGACAAAAAGCTTATTTAAAGAAATCAGGTTGAGGGAAGTAATGTGCAAAACAACAAAAACCAGCAGTAGTTCAGCATATCCAACTGGGGAGCCACTCGAAATCACTGCAGGGGAAATTCCTGCACTGCGACTGCCGAGTAGCTGGGTGGGCATGAAGAAGTGTTTTTCAGTGATATCAGAGAGAAACTGCGGCGATGTGGGCGGTCACAGGGAGCGAAGGTGATGGAAATTAAAAAGCTTCAGTGTGGCGGAGAGACTGTTGGCACAGTGCTCCAACAGAAACAAAAACCCCTCACAAACAGAAAATCAGCTGGTGGGATCGATTTTCTAATCGGTTCCCGTCTGACCGCGGCGATAAATCTCATTACTTTGTGTCATAAGAGCTCAAAAACCACTCAGTCATCAGAGGCGCGGAGGTGGACGGAGACACGATGACCGGGACTGAACACGGGACAGTTTGAAACCAAAAGACGAAGGAAAACAGCCTCCAAACTGCAGCTCAGGAGTCGCCTGCTGCATCTGTCTGGAGATTATTGAAGGAATATTTAGTTTTCTTTGGGGGTCATATTTCCAAAGTTTAAGAAACCCAGAAATCTGCTCGCTGCACATACTCTGACAGTCACGTGGGCCAGGCCGATACGATGGACTGATTTTATTTATTACAAATATATCTATCAGCATGAACCAGAACCAGAAATCTGTTATTGATCCCCAGGCGGGGATCGTGGTTCCTTACAGTCGCTTTAATGCCAGCATAGAGCATTATAGCAACAATAAATTAATAAATATAAATAAAGAAATACAGTTATAGACAAATAGCATGAGTATGTGAATATTTAATTGAATGGAAAATGTTCTAACTGTGTGAAGCGTTTAATGTAAATGTAAAGAAATTCAGCTTTAGCTGTTTCCTTTGCTCATTTTGTTTGTTGTTTTGTATGATGTTACTGATGATGGTTTTGTTTTAATGTCTTTGCTCAGCATCACTGAAAATGAAATTAATTACCAGAGTTTAAATAAAGGTTTGATGATGTTCTTGAACAATAAATCTAAAAGTGGGTAACAAATCCAATCACCATCACGTTTTGTGCTGCTGACATTATCGTGACGGCCATCAGGACAACATGCACTCAGTGAAGCGCACGTGCCTTTATTAGCAGCTTTACGTTGCTGCTACACCTGTAGTTTGGTTCGTTTGGTCCGAACCAAATCAGAGAGCGATTGCTGTGTTCACATATACCCAAACAAACAGGGCTCTGCTTCTGTGCATCAGTCAAACAGAGGTATGAAAACCACAGCCGGGCCAGAAAACCAGGCTCCTCGTCCGGCTCACAGTAGCTGCTGAAGCCAGAGCTCGCCGTGTCAACATCGGCCAAACGCTTTACAAACCCGAGCAACCACAACCACAATTTACAGCTGTAAGCCAGAGACAGGGAGCACATTTCACGTGCTGATAACGGGAAACTGGCTGCTTCGAGATGGAGCTTATTACATTCTGCCTCATGAGCCAGCTCCGCCCAGAGCAAAGATTTCACTTCAGGATTTGGGGGTGACACAGTTTGAATAATCCATTGTAAAACGAGGAAAAAAAGGTTCTGCTAAAGGAGAAGAGAGTAAAGATAATCTTGCCTCGTAGTAGCTCCTCACAGCGTTACAGAAAGCTTCGTCCGCCACAATCTGAGTCTCCCCGTTGAGGAAGGCCAGGAAACGCTCCTTCACCGCCTGCAGCTGCTGCTTGTTCACCTGACAGAGAGGAGAGGGATGACGGAGGGGAAAAATAAAGTACAGAGAGAGAAAGAGTTTGGGAGGAGAAACGAGAGGAGATAAGTTGGCAGAGGAGGGTGTAATCAATTAGGAGCAGATGGAGAGGAAGAGCAGAAGATGATAGGGAGTCGGGATGGATGAGAAACAGAACAAAAGTACAAGATTAGACTCATTGTTAAAGTGTGACTGAGTCTGACACCGCCATTACGGAGGAGAGAAGAGTCTCATTATCTAACAAATGTCTTTCATTAGGAAACCGAGTTCGCCAAAAACAACAGAGGAAGACGGATGTGTCTCAGTGTGGCTGCAAAAAAAAAGTTCAGGCATGATTTGAGACTGACGGAGACTCGTAGCAGAAATTTAGCTCATTAACCCTTTGTAACCTAAGCAAATTGTTTTGATTTCTTTCAAAAACATAGACGAAAGACAACAAGCAATTTAACAAGACATGGCCCAAAAATATATATGAAAAAAAAGATTTAAATTAAATTTAAAAAAGGTCGCAGTTGGTACAAAACATTCAAGATATTTTGACATCTATTATCTCATCTATTTAGTTCAAGAAGAGTAAACATGAGGTCATATCATCACAATTAAAGTATTTCACCCCTACCCTAAAATTCTAGAAATTACGAAAAATCTGACAGATCCTAAAATTCTTGTCTAAATGTCTAAAATCTGAGAAATTTTCCAAATTCCAAGGAATGTCCTTCAGCCCAAGAAAAGCCTGAAATGTCAAGAAATGTCGTGAAATCCTAGAAATATCCTATAATCTGGAAAATGTTCTAAAATGGAAAAAACGTCCTAAAATCTCAGAAATATCCTCAAATCCCAGAAATTTTCTAAAATCCTTGAAAATGTCCCACAATTAAGAAAAAGTTTTAAAATTGAGAAATACCCTGAAATCCTACAAATGTCATAAAATCTGAAAAATGTCCTCAAGTCCAAGAAATATGCTTCAATCATACAAAAGTCCCAAAGGTCAAGAAAAAATATAAAATCTGAGAAATGACGCAAAAACAAAATTACCCAAATCCTCGTAAAATCCAAGAAATGTCCTAAAATTCAAATAATTTCCTAAAATCCTAGAAATGTCCTTAAATCCAAGAAATGTCCTAAAACCCTAAAAAAAAAAAAAAAAATCCTGAAAGCAGAGAAATGTCCTAAAATCCAGGAAACATCCTAAAAACGTCATGAAGTCCTAAAACGTCATGTTATTTTATTTTATTTTATCATTAATATTTTTTTATTTTTAGGGCTGCTTCCACTGGCCCCTGGCCTCCTGCCATTTTGCAAAAGTGGCCAAAAAGCACAGCCAGTCGAGTTTCCCTGCTTTACATCAAGAAAAACAGCCAAATGATGAAAATAACTTGTAGCCGTACTATCCATCATTCATCCTCCTGCTCACCTATCGATCCACCTCTTCATCGATTCACTACATTCAGGAACCGAGGTCAGTAAAATAATTATTTTCCAACAATAACAACCTTTTTCAGGAGCAGCATTCCTCAGCAGAGCAGAGCCGTCATGCCGTGAAATAAAAATCATTCCCACAAATGTCATCAGTCCTGGTAATTTCTGCGCAGTGAACCACAGCTGACATATTGTGTTGTACGAGAATTTTAAGTTTTCATGAGCGACAGAATCACCGGAAGCTTCGGCTCATAAGCTGCATATGTATGAGGCGTCAGGCGGACGGCGGCGTCGGGGGGAAAATTAAACCATTATTCTTCCGCTTGTTGCAACACTGCCAGCAACAAATGCATTCTGGGAGTCAAAGTGCCAATTTCCAGCTCCACAAAGTGAGCAGAGACTTATCTCCCGCTGACAGCTTTTTGTGTGGGCTTCCTCGCCTTTTCTGTGTCTAAACGGAGCCGCTGTGCTTCGCCTTTAACCAGAGGAGAGGAGGAGACGGGCGCATTTATGAAAAGCAGCAGGTTGTGACCGTTCGCTTTCAGAATGACTCAACCTCCGTCTAACAGGTTGAAAATATGAGGTAAAGTTCAGAACAGATAAGGACTCTCCTGCTGAAGGCCGCTGTCGCAGTGAATGTGGAACAGGTGACAGCAGCAGCGGTGAGGACGTAATCGTGCTAAAGACACATTTATCCTCACAGATTCAGTCCGTCAGGCAGATTCAGTCCTGTGTTTGTAGATCCGCTTTAACATAATAGTTCACCGAAAAGCTCTGCACGGAGGGGAGGTTGAAGAGACCGCAAGGTGACGTTAAAAATTGCCAAATTCTAACAGAAATCTACGTTGATTTTTTTTTGAAAACAATACAACGCTATAAATCTTAATGCTCATTGGAGTCAATGTTACACCAAAAACCCATCTATTGTAGAATACCGTGATAAACTTAATGGTGCTGTTGAAGTAATTTACAGTGTTGTTCATTAATTCATTTTCTGTAACCGCTTGCCCCCGTAAGGGTCACGGGGGGGCTGGAGCCAATCCCAATTTACAGTATTGATACTGTAAAATAAGAGTAAGAAGCTGGCAAATGTATGCAATTCAGCAGAAATCTGAACTGTAACAAATTGCAGTGAAAATACAGCTCAGTTGTTGCAGTATTTTCAAGGTTTTTTGGAAGGTTTTTTGTATTGTAATATAGTGTTGAAGTGATTGATGGTAATGAGGCTGTAATATATAACGGCAGGATGTTTACGCTTACCGTAATTTTACAGGAGATTTTGTGACAGTGTAAGACTTTGGGAGTTTGTGCATTGGTGCAAAAACGTCACAGTTAACTGTAACGAAGCAAAACACAAAACGCACACCATGTGGGTTAATGCATGTAAAGTGGAACTAAATTCACAAGCTTGAGTTCTGCCTGGTAATATTTAGCTGTACACAGGCTATAACATACCAGTAACCATGGCGATGGATATGCAAAACATCAGCAGCTTTATTACTATTGCAGCCGCCGCACTAGCCGTCATCATATTCAATCAAAAGTCCACGATTTCACAGAGGAATTGTGGATTCCAGATTTCCAGATGAGCCACTCAACTTTTGCAGAGTTATGCGACGCAACAACATCTCTTGTGGCGCCTGCTCTGTGTTGATCATGAGACTACTGCTGTGCCTGTGACAGATAAAGGGGCTGAGTGTATCAATATGCCGTGCACAGCTGTACAATGTCAACTTTGTGGGAAAGTCGCATTGATTGGACCAAACTGCACGGCTGTGCAGTATTCACGGGGACTGGATGAATTTGTATGAACTGTGATGATCACAACATCGCAACATCCTGGAGGAAGTGAAAAAAAGGTGACGTTTGCCTGTATGCTTAAATACCTTTGGGACAAAGTGGACTGCTGAAGAAAGCTGCCGTCAGGAAGTGTTTTACATTCAAGCGTGGGCAGAATTATCTTTTTAGACAGAAGTGAAAAATATCTGTTTTAAGCAATGTCTTCGTATGTGCAGACAGGGCCTTAGAATTAAAAGTGACATTGTAACAGTCCAACTACCTTTTTTTTGTCATTGTAAATTACAATTTGAAAATGTGATGAAAGATCCTACACACAAAACTGATACAAAAAACTCTTCTCGAATGTTTCAATTAATCCAAAAAAAATTTACATAAACATATTTTACCCCACTATGGAGGTGTTTAAGGCATTACACAACAATATTAGGTATAAAATAAAAGAAAGATGTACAAACACTTTGTCAAAAAAAATGTAAATAGTTTATTTAAAAAATGCAACAAATGCATATAACATTGTGCAGCTGTTGATAATAAAAGAGAGTAACTTTAAGTATTTTAGGGACTGGATGTCCTCTGTGGACTAAAAGAAGCCGTCAACATTTGTCAGACTTTTTCTTACTATTGTAGAATATTAGACGGTGAAGCTCTGGTTGTGATTTTCTCTTCCAAAAAACTGATTTGTGGTTTTAATTCAGTCTCTGCCACCTTCCCAGAGCTAACAAACAACTCCATAATGTGCTTTTCACCCCTGAAAAGAAATACTTTGCAACTACAAATCATTTCCTGTTGTAAAGCCCCTTTCGGCTGAATTTTAGAGCCTCTCTCTCTGTCTTTCTTCACCATCGTTTTTTCAGGTGACGGCAGCGGTAATGGCTTCTCTCATACAAATGCATCCTGCCCATGAAATGAGGGGCGACACCCTGAAAAGAAGCTGGATGTGCACTGTGAAAAGCCGCCTGTCAGGTTTCAGTTGAATTTCTGTTCGTGCCTCCCTTCTGCTCTTCTGTGTCCGGGAAATGGATTTATCCCACGGGGGTTTATAAGCGAACGAGGCGCACTTGTGCTCCGTCAGCGATGGAAAACATCCAGGTGAAGGTGTAATTTTCCCCCCGAGGACGTCCCTCTGCATGCCGGTCCCAAATTGCCGGTCTTTCGAAAACCTTCCCGCCGAGCAGAACCACTCTGAGGTCAGCGGGTCGACATCTCTAAACGTTCGGGGAACGCTGGCTCTCTGAGCATCTCTCAGCCAGCGGAGAGGATTAGCTGCCGTCGGCTTTTCGTTTCTCTGCAACACTGAGAGCTCTTCAACAAAACACTTTTTTTTCTTCACGAGTGCTGATTGTGTGGATTCATAATTCACGCTTTCATCTAATCAGCCTGTCAGTCTCTTTGGTAAATAAATAAACCGGAAAACACAATAGTTTAATCATAGACTTTAGTTTGAATTCGTCTTTTTTTGCCAATATGATTGCTGAATTGTGGTACTGATTGATTGTAAAATGACACCTTAGTCAAAACATATTTTGCTGCGTATTTCTATAATCACATGCAAAATCCTGTTTTCTCCTCATAGCAAACGAAAGCAAACCTCTCATTTGCATCAGCGTTCAATGGTGATGACTTACGCAGCGACTCTTGCACCTGCAGACACTTTACCAAAATCATAACTGGTGTTTTGTGGCTGTGTCCTTTTTTTGTCTGACTGGCTTTACTTGTTTTAAAATTACAATTTTGGAATTATAGTTTTGGAATTTGTGAGCACGGCAGTTGTAGTCTACAACTTTTTTAAAGCTTTAGGCTTGGGCGGTATTACGATATACCAGAGTACTTAGAAATCTCGAAGGTATGTTCATCAACCATATGCAAAATCTTTAGAAAGCAACCAGATGACTGGTCACTCTGTAGACTACAACCAAATGTAGGTCACGAAATTGTACCTGGTGCTCCTGGAAAACGGAAAACAACAGGATTAAATGAGAGGGAAATCCAGACACTCAAAAAGCAGAAAAATGAGGAGGAATTGCATTAAAAAGCCTTCATTATAGAGGCCAAACACCAATTTTCACCAGGGCTTCAAAATCATATGCAAAATCCTGTTTTCTCCTCATAGCAATGTTCAGTGTTTGGATTTGGAGCTGGTACACGAGTCAAAACCGAGACTTTGCAGACTAAGTGGCCTAAGAACTGCAGTATGCTACGTTGAAGGAGCCACTATAACTTCAGTATAACTGAAGTCTGCTGTCACTGACTCATGACCTTTCCCTCTTTTTAGTTTCCTTGTTTTATACACTTTAATGTTGCAGTGAGTGATTTCGGCATAAGCTGCAACTTGAGTTAAAAGCATTTATTTCTTTACATTTTATCAAACTAGCTCCAGTAAAAGTGTGCAAAATTAGCTACTGGCAGTTACTGTTTGCAGTGTACCCATGCACGCACAGACAACCATCAGTGGATTACTTTGACACTGAAGACAATTCTCAGGCAGGTTTCTCAAATATACAGAGAGAGTTGTTCTCAGGATTTGTAAGTGGATTTACGGAGTCTTATGTGCAACAGACCACGCTGAAACTAAAAATGTAAATCATGTTCGTGACAGAGTTATGACTCATACAAGAAGCTTAATTTTAGATTGGAGGGGAAAAAATGGGAAAAACACAGAAAGATTTCACCGCAGCGTCTCTGCTAAATAAACAGCATGCTCCATAAATACCTTATAGTACTGAATGATATCAGTATCAGTTATGCAAAACAAATAAATGGGGTACTGAGTCAGAGTGACGCTTCGTCACACGATATGATTTGAGCAGATCAGACAGCCAATCATCGAACCTGTCAAACTGTCAATCATCATGAGAGAATCCAAACTAAATTAAACAGCAATGTGTCAAAATGACAAAAACGATCAGATGTGAAGAGAGACAAGACATAAAACAGCCCTCGTATCAGCACAATATTTTGAGATTGCTATAGTTCTGTATTTTCGGGTCTTCCATTGCTGTATTTTTTCTTGCGGAGCATCCAGGGTTGATGTGTTTGCACACAAACTTTGTAAGTTAGCATTTGCAGCAAACATTTCTGAAACTTGCATGTTTTGTTCAGCAAGAAAATCTTCACAAAAGAACACCACTTTTATATATTTTTTTAAATTTTTAAAGAGTGAATGCAATTGCCAGAAGTAAAAAGCTAATGTTACAGGCTATAAACCAACCAGACCATGGTCACATGACTTAACGTCACGTCAAAACGTTGCAAAACAATGCAAAAATGCTAACTAATTTCCACATTTTAGGGCTCATTCCTGCAGCACTCAATAAAACAGCATTAAGCTCAGTCTTGAGCAGTGTGCAGGTTTTTGGGAAAACGTTACAAAGTCTGACTCTTCTACCTCGGAAACTTTTCCAGGACTCAAGGTCTAATTTTAGTTCCTCTGCTATAGCAGCTGCCCTCCCCTGAAAAGTCCCTGCTTTCTGGAAAACAGAAATAAATAACCATCCAAAAATGTACAGATAGTCTGCTGTGGAGACCGGTGCTCTGGACTTTTCAATCTCCCTTTCCACCTCTGCATGTCTCCTTCACATACATTTAATCACAGGAGTCACACAGAAATAAATAAAAAGAATAAATCTGTTTTCAGATTAATTTGTCATATCTTCAGGTATTTGGATGTGTTGAAAACATAGACAGGATTAAGCAAAGAGCAAAGAGCAATCCAATCACCAGAATAAATGCTGGTATTATACTTTTCTGAGACAAAAAACAAATCGATACGGTAAGAAAGGCAAAGTTTTTGCTTAAAATACCTAATTTTGCTGGCATGATCCCAGCAGCAATAAAGGTAGCTGGCATGCACATCTAAGGGACTTTTACAGGTGCTGGATAAAAAAAATCAAACAAAGGCAAGAAACAAACAAAAGGCTCTAGGAGATGTTGCTCAGGTATTTTTTATGTCATTATCACAAAGCAGAGCAAGCGCATCTATCTCCAAGCAGGAGATGTAAGGAAAAAAAACCCTACTTTTTGTGGTACTATTCCAGCAAGAAACACGATGCCTCTGTAAAAAACAACTACTTTTCGTGGCGCTCTCTCTGGAAATCCAGTGATGGGTTACTAAAAAATAACCCAATATCGGTGCCTTAGACGCCACTGGAAACACAGCAATGACAAAACAAATCACCACTAGTTTTGGTGTTTGTTGGTCGCTAACAGTTTTATGCAGCTCGACAGGTTGGCCTGTATGTCACACCATCCTGATAACAAAGTCAGCTCATACACTACGTCACTCAGAAACCTCGATACAGGGCTGGCCAATACATCGAGATATTTTAACGCTACATCGCGATATACGATATATATCTCAATATTTTTAAATGTCCTTTAAACTAATGTTATCTACTGAAATACAAAATTATTGGATGAACTGCAGTTACAATAAAGTTAAATAAAGTGGAACAAGCCACAATACCTCAAGCATATTCTATATATCGCACAACCCCACCTTGGTATGATACGTATGAAACATACAAATGTAAAATATCGCCATTGTTTGGCACAAACCTCGTATCTACACATTTCACTATTTTTATTTCAGTGGGTTTTATGATTTCTTAAACAATGAAATGTATATATAAAAAAAGCTTGTGTCTAAACCTCCTGTCTCCATTGGACACTTTCTAAAACAGAGTTTTATCTAAAAATAACAAATTTGGAAATAGGTGGTTTGCACACGACAGCAGCGATTTCACCGTTTTACAGAAATGCAATGCCAACTTTTTTTTTTAGCAAGTGGGCTGCAGCTGGAACCTAAATTTTTGGAAATCTTGATTTGAGCTTGAACAGTAAACTGTAAACTATACAGTGTGTTGGTTCTCAGTAAGAACTCAGAACTATTTCATCAAAAAGGAGCTCTTAGTCATATCAGCTCACTGTGACTCAGGAACTCATTCAGACACAACAATGGCATGTGAAACTGTCAGAGCATAATAAGGTGTGAGTCTGAAAGAGGCTAAAAGTAGAATTTTCATATATATTAATTAACACCTTTGTTACCACCAAGCACAACACCTGCTAAACCTGCTCTGACAGCTCTGAGAGTCGAGGCGACGGAAGATGTTTCCAGTTTCCAGCAGAGACTCTGCTGATGTGATGAGACCAGAGGTTTAACAGCTTTTATATCTGCAGCTGTGACGCTCAGGCGTCCGGCCTGCTGCTCCTCTGTCTGCAGAAGATCAACGAGAGGAGGATATGGCGTTTGTGTGTGTGTGTGTGTGTGTGTGTGTGTGTGTGTGTGTGTGTGTGTGTGTGTGTGTGTGCTTGCATAGTGCACATTAAGGTTTGTTTATGCTTAAGGCTTTAATTTGATTCCTTCCTCTTGGAGGAGGCAGTGATGGGTTATCGAGGACAGTTAACAGCTTATTTGGGCAGCAGCGAGGACCTCCCAATGGCAGATCAATAAACACAAAGAATGCTGTGCGTGTTTGTGTGTGTGTGTGTGTGTGTGTGTGTGTGTGTGTTCCTGTACATGCTACATAGTGAGGACTACACAATGTATTTTGCTGCAGAGTGAGGACATTTTTGGAAAGTGAGACATTTTGACCGGTCCTCACTTCTTCAAAGGACTGTTTGAGGGTTAAAACTTGGTTCTAGGGTTCAGGTTGCAATTAGAGTTAAGTTGGGGTTCGGGTTAGGCATTTAGTTGGGATGGTTAAGATTAGGGTAATGGGGCTAAGGGAATGCATTATGTCAATGAGTGTCCTCACAAAGATACAAGTACAAGGATAGTTGTGTGTGTGTGTGTGTGTGTGTGTGTGTGTGTGTGTGTGTGTGTGTGTGCCATGCCTCTACAGAGAAAAAAACACCACTTCTCTTCATTTCCTTTCGGCACATTCAGCTGTCAGGATGCAGCTCTGGTGAGAATAACACGAACCGAGTGAGAGCGAGACGTATCTGTCAGACGTCACAGATTAATGGACGGGGGGAAAAGTGTGTGTGTGTTTGACCATGAACAAACACACACACACAAATATAAAACACCAACACAGCTTGGGTAATCTTCTCAGTGCCTGGGTACACAGAGGTAATTATATCAAACTGCATTTCTATGGCTGCCACCTTTCAGAGGACACACCTGCCTGGATCTTCTTTGTGCTTAGTAACCAACCAGCTCTGCGGTTATTTACCAGTTCATCTACTGGCTATGTCTACAGCCCATGAGCAAGGCAGCCGAACACACACAGGGAAAAGAAGATAAATGGAAGGAGTTTTTTCTCAAAAGAATACATCTAGTATAGGGTTGAGGGTGAGTGAAAATTTTCAAACCAGTTTGATATTAAACCAAACACCGGATTACCAAATTTTAACTATCGCAGTTTTTTTATCAGTTTTATTTATATAGCCCATTATCACAAAACAAGGTATCGCAAAGCATTACATAACACCAGAGCTCTCTGTCCAACCTGAATCCATCAAATAAGTCCCTTTGTCACCACATATAAACAAACCACCTAGCTATCAGCTGTGCGCTCAAGATCAGACTGGAGATGTAAACATTTAAAAGATGGGCGAGTAGCCCACATGCTATTTTATTAGGTTTGTAACATTACTTTTAAAATAGAAGAGCAAAAGTTTTAGATATTTTCTAGAAATTGCATGACAGTAATATTAACCTAGCTTGTTTTTAGCAATAGTTGTACGTTGTCCAAAACTTTTAGCCAGCTGACACTGTTTTTAGGTTTTTGTGGTGAAAAAAGTATGTTTTGTTTAAATAATTCCTCATTTCAACTTCATGAATCACCTCATACACCTCAGAGCTTTCAAAGCGAGCGACAGGAATAACTAGACATCAGCACACAAACGTTCAGCTCAAACCTGCAGCCAGTGAGGACAGCTCTTTTGTTAGCCTCAATAATCACTGTCGCCATGTGTCCTCTCATCACCCAAAAAAGTTAAGAGCATGCGCCAGCCCCCCCTCCCCCATGCTGAAATTTGATCAATAAATGACAAGACCTGTATGATGCTGCTCATACTCCAGCTGCTCCATTAAAACGTTTACAAACATGTTATCATATTATTCACGCCGTCATATTGCTTATTTGCTTATTGCTTATTACGTGATAAATGCCGGTTTAGCCTTTTTGCATAAATCAAACCAGGTTTGAGCTCATACACCAAATCAGACCTGCAAAACCAGAAAATCGACCCGACTCGAGTCTAGTACCAAACAATACGGGTCTTGCAAATCCCTGCAGCACTGGGCTGACGTGCCAGACCAAACCAAACCGAACCAAACCAAACCAAACCAGCTCATGAGACTGAAAAAAAGGGCTCTGGAATAGGAGCCTAATGACACAGTGGCCCTTTTTATATCAAGATCAAGATCAACTTTTTTCTCCCCAGAGGAAATTTGTCTTGGCAGCAGTGCCACACAAAAACTGCAATCAAAGCACGAAAAGCACGAAAAGTGATCTGTATCATTCAGAAAGGTCCGCTTTGTTCAAACAACAATGGCTCAGTCCAAAATTTTGTTTCAAAACGAAACTCCTCATCTCCTCACTGAAATGATTTTGACATCAGATGATTTGCAACCACTACACTTCACAGTGATGTTTGTTCAAACAGAGCAACAAGTCCCATCTCATCAGACAACAAAGCACATCAACGGACACGACGGCGAAAATAAACAAAAAACGAAAAAAAACAAAAAATCAATACAGTCATAAGGGTCGATTACCAGTATTACACCAGTCAAATGACTTCGCATCAGCGCGTGAATACAGACATTGCACTGCTTATGTACTGCACCTGCTCCGAATGGAAAACGACATACCCGTGAATAACAGGTAAGTGTATATATATATTTATCAGGATTGACTGCTGAGTCAAGTGGGACACTTGATCAAATTTGGCAATCAAGAATTGATTTTCAATCAAATCACGACACCAAGAATTAAAACCAAAAGAAGTTTGATATTCAAAGTATAAGTGCGTTCACGGACGCGTCAGTAATAAGCCCTCAGCTGTGGTGCGTTTGTTGTTCTGTCTCGCTGCGTCCTGTTACAGCAGCACGTGTAACTTTATTAAAACATCTTCATCTGTTCTCGAGACACCGAGTCACTTTCTGACCACAGCGCTGTCAGCAAGAGCCCTTTATAATTAGACCCTACTGCCAGGCGGTTATTATTTTTCTTTTTTTTCACACCGGCCACCAACACGCTGCGCCCTGCAACCTCCAGGCGACACACACACACACACACACACACACACACACACACACACACACACACACACACACACACACACACACACACACACACACACACACACACACACACACACACACACACACACACACACACACACACACAGCCCACTGAGCCGTCACACTGTTTCCACAAATTGACTGATTGTTTTTTCCCTCTCAGAGACGTTTGCTTCGGACTGAAATAGTTTGTGCACAGCAGAAGTGACAGGAGGAGAAATGTATGTCCCTTGTAGTCACTTAGGGTGTGTGCGTGTTCAGGAACAGCACGCACACACGCTGGAGCCCCGCGCCCTGCCGGGAGATACGGGACCCTATTTCAGTCAGGTAAAGAAACTCATATTTCCAACATGTCATGTTTCCAGGGACAGAATAAGGAGATTGTGTCTTGTGCTGCAGGTTTATGACGTGTATAGCGCACCGTGGACACAATTTCATCAGCCTCAGAGGTCGAAGGATGTTTCCAACCGCAGAGCAGGGCGGTGTGCAAGTATTATTTTCTAGGGTTGTCACTTTCTGGTTGGTTGGTCGCTACGCTCTTGCACGACCAAATTCTCATTGGTCAGACAATCGCTGGTGTTACTTTAAAAAGACCGTGACGCCACTACTGCATTTTTTTTCCGGCTAAAAAAAACGACACTTGAATTTGAGTTTAAAGTTTTTTCAGCTCTCACTGAACGGAAGACGTTCAGTGTTGGATTATTTTACCAAATCTCTAAAAAGTCACTGCTGTTCAAGGCTGGATTACCTCTCTGAAAAGGGAAACGACCACACCGGAGTCTCTTACGCATGCAGATCTGCAGAGATATTTAACGTTGGTAATATTACTCTGTCAAATCCAGAGTTAACTTTTACAGCATCAAAAATGCACGAACACACAGCCCTCTCCAGACTGAGGAAGCAGTATGACAACTCTCCTGATCGTCATGGCAACAATCCTGTCAGCCCATGCAGTGTGTCTGCATCACCAACATCTCACTATACACACACAAAATGCATCAGAATATCAACAATTCAACTGTGATATAACGAGTGCTACGACACCTGAAGTGATATTTTAATAATTCAGATGTCTCAACAAACCAGAATCTGAGTCTGAAGTCTCAGCGGATCCATGTGGACAGTTTGGAGGAAAGGTCACAGGGTCACGGTTCATCCTCAGGGGAGCAGCAGCTGCAATCAGCACATTTCCTGACAGCCCGATCCAGAGAAAAGGTCGGAGGGTCTCTGAGGCCATTATGGTTCATCCTCCGGAGAGCAGAAATATCTCCAGAACATCCATTAAGATTCTACAGCAGGAAACTCAACTTCATTTGTTTGGGGGCCACTTTTGCAAAATGACAGAAGGCCAGTGGCCCCGTACATGTTTCTAGGATTTTGGGATGTTTCTCGGACTTCAGGACATTTCAAGAATTTTCAGACATTTCAAGGATTTAAAGACGTTTCTCTGATTTTAAGACGTTTCTCGGATTTGTGGACATTTTTAGAATTATTGGACATTTCTAGGATTTTAGAAAATTTCTCGGATTTCAAGACATTTCCAGCATTTTAGGACATTTTGAGGATTTTCTGAAGTTTATATGATTTTTTACATTTTCGGACATTTGTAGGATTTTAGAACATTTCTTAGACTTTAAGCCGTTACAGGGATTTTAAGACGTTTCTCTGATTTTAAGACGTTTCTCTGATTTTAAGACGTTTCTCAGATTTTAGGACTTCTGAAGTTTATATGATTTTACAACATTTTCGGACATTTGTAGGATTTTAGAACATTTCTTAGACTTTAAGCCGTTAGAGGGATTTTAAGGCGTTTCTCTGATTTTAAGATGTTTCTCAGATTTTAGGACTTCTGAAGTTTATATGATTTTACGACGTTGCTTTGGTTTTAGGACATTTGTAGAATTTTAGGACATTTCTTAGACTTTAGTCTGTTACAAGGATTTTAAGACGTTTCAAGGATTTTAACATGTTTATAGGAATTTAATTTTTAGAATTTTAGGATGTTTTTGGGACTTAAGGACACTTCTGTGATTTTAGGACATTAGGGGCTTAGCTAGGACCTCTGTCAGGGGGTGTGGGGGAGTCTTTTTTTAATAAACCAGCTCTTTTGTGATGCTGTGTTATGCACTCTGACACCTTATGGATACTGAAAGTGCAAAACAACTCCTAGCCCGAATCACTTTATTTTTATTTCCATTCAGAAAACAGTTTGGGGGCCACCCAGATTTGGCCCATGGACCATTAGTTGGGTATCACTGGTCTGAAGAATTCGTATTATAAATGAAATGAATGTCTACATAATTGTGTTCAGAGAAAAAATTCACAAACAAACTGCTTTGTTGCTTTAATTGGTCTTAGACTATCTGACCTGGAAGTTTTTGAGTGACAGTCGTGATAAGAGCCGGTCCAATTCTCTAAATGTCAAGGAAAGCTGCTTCAATGCTTCCTTTCTTATCTCCTTTAACCCTTTGAAACTTGGAGCGACAACACTTTTATTATGCTGCTTTCAGACAGTTATTTTAAACTTTGAACCCTGAGCAAACTGGTGCAATTTATTTAAAAAACATGGGAAGAATTGCTTAATTTGGTCTCACGTGTTACTGACTTTGAACACACTCATAACATATGTGGACTGTATGTTCTAATCATTTAGACCAGGTCTGGAGGATCTGGTCTTCACAGCTTGCAGGGAGGTGGAGGGTGTCTCCGCTCTCCATATCAGTAATCATTTTTGCTTCTTTCCAGCAACTGCAGACAACATTTCAGCTTCCCACTTCACATTTGTTCTGCTTTTTAGGGGCTCCTGCGGCGCTGCAGACTGAAACCTTGGACAGCCTATTTAACCGTTTACTAAAGGTGCTGTGTCTCACTTTTACAAAATTCTACTAACAAAATCGTCAGGAAGAATTAGCTTTTGAAATTACAGATAATAAGCGGAAAACTCTTATTGAAAACGTTCACAACAGCTCAATAAACGCAGGCGTGCTTTGATACGATTCAAAGCTGTAAATGCATCGCACTGATTACAAAAAATATTTAAAGATACTGTACTTCCTCCCTCTCAGCAATTCTTTCAGTGTTACAGGTTGCACATTTTTTGGGTTCATCTATCTGATTTAAAGAAAGCGTTTCCTCCTGCCCCTCTTAACGCACTGTTTGGGCTGGTTGAGTCAAGCAGAGAGAATAAGTGTGGAGCTGAGATTGTCTCTCTGACCACACTGCTAGACAACAAATTACTGCTACAATTTTGGAAATCTGAGAACCCTTTCATCCTTGAACCGCTCTCACTGTGCAACGCAGGACCACAGTTTCAGAGCCACGACCAAAGATTGTCATCTTTTGTCTGGGACAGCCCAAAATTGCTCAGCGTATAGCGGGCTTAAGTGAATTTTCTAGATTCCTGAGCATCAAACTGTCCTCATGACCTCTGAGTCTCACACCTCGTCTCAGTCTAATCTCCTGCTGTCAGATATCAGTCTGTCTGAGCAGCTCTGAGCGTGAGAGTGGTCACTCCCCGAAGACAAACACGTCCTCTCCTCCCTTTATAAACACCAGCCAGCTGACCACTGCAGTCTGTCTGCAGCCGCTCACTGCGCACGCACGCACGCACGCACGCACGCACGCACGCACGCACGCACGCACACACCTAACACACATTACTCTGATAAAAATGTGTGCTTCTGGCTTTACACGCACTGACTTTACTTGTTTAAAATGATGTTTTATCAGCCTGTCACAGTTTCACTGACCTGTGATGGACTCTGATAATATTAGAGGGACATTTTGTCCAACAGTTCACTTTATCCCTTGTCTGCTGAAAACTCTTCCTTCAGTGTCTCACTTCCACAAATGCTGCAGCGTCTGTGTCTCGCTGACATTCGGGGTCTAAATCTAACTGTCTGAAACAGAAAAAGACATTTTGAGACATCAGAGTTGTCCATGGGTGTCTCTGATTTGGATCAAATTTCTATGCGTGCTCTTTTCGGCAGCAGACGATCATTAATGATTCAGGCGACCTCCCGACCTTTCCTCTGTCATCACATTCAGGCTGAACTTTAGATTTGTCGAGTGTGCCGCCTCTTGCACTCTCGTATTCTCGCCTGTTCACAAATGAATTCTTTCTTTTGTCCTCTCTCTACTCTCAGGACAAAATGTCAACACTGCAAATAAAGACCTGAATATACTCACAAACAGATGCGGTGCTGGATATAAACACTGTCCACACACAACAAACACATCACAACCGTCTGCAGAGACGCTGCAGCCGCACGCATGCAGAAAGTATTTTTTTTACTTTTGCATACACAGCTTCATGGATACCATGTTTTTATATCTCATATGTCTCGTTATTGTTATTGTTATTATTATTACTTTTGCTATGATTGTTATCATCATCATCATCATCATTACTGTTATTGCTATGATATTAGTTATTACTATTATCATTATTATTATTGTCATCATTATTATTGTTATTATAATCATAATTATCAGCTCCTCGGCAATACATATGAAGCTGATTTATGTTCATCTAAAGTGCTACATTACCAATATTGTCAATAATTCTGCAGAACAGAGTGATCACTCTTGGAATATATTTTCACGCTGCAAAATTATAAATATTTATGTGATAAAAAATTGATATTGTTATTGATATCATGGCCACGCACCCAAAAAGCATGTTCACTCTATGCAGGGGAACGTGAGCAGTTGGTTTTTAGCTTAAAGGTTTAACTGAGCTGGTCCTACAAAAAATAATAATAATAATCAGGAATTTTGGGAGTAAATCTGAATATATTGAAAACTTTGAACTTTGCAGATATTGAACCAAAGCAAACTTTTTGGATCTTATCAAGTGCAAAACTGCTAAAATAACTTTCTTCAGCATTACGGCCATATTAGGCCGTAATGTTTCTGTCCGGTCCATCTAAACCGTCAGCTGCTCTCCCTGCAGAGGAATTCATCATCACTGCTTTTCTCCTCAAGATTTATGGCTCAATGCCTCATTTCCTGTAGACAGACAGAGACACGGATATCACCACCACTCAAAATGAGATTTCACCACAAGGGAGGAGCGAAGAATCGATCCTCAGCAGCTTCTTTTATTTCAAACTGTCAGGAGTCACCAAACCTCTGTCCTAAAAATCCCAGACAAACTGTCAGTGTCATTCTGCAACAACTCAACCCGTCCAGGTAACAAGCGGACACGCAACACCGTACCTCGTCACATACAGACACAACACAGCAGGTCGTAACGCTCAGAGAATCAGAGCTTTCTTAATTTGTTTGGTTGTGAGGGCACATTGATCATCTGCTGATCAGGACAGTTTGTGCCAATTTTTCCATCAATCCATTCAAGAGTTGTTAAGATACTTTAGTGTGGATCAAAGTGAACAACCAACAAACAGACACGCAGCAGGCGGTTTTCACAACATTTAAAGTGCACAAACCGAAGTAACGAATATAAAATACACCTAATGAAAACATGCATGTATGAAAATACTCCCAGTAATTGCAAAAAGGTTTTTACACTCACATGAGTTGGTATTTCAGGCGATTTTTAAAAATCATATTTTGTTAAACTGCAATGGAAACACTTCTTTAGTCTTTTCTGGGTCACATGATGCTACGGCTGTGTGCTTGTCAGTAGGAACTGACTCCCTTATGATGCCGCAGGAGCTACAAGAGCTGTTATTGCATCACATAACTGAGAAAGTTCAGCAGATCATCTGGAAGTTTTGAATCCACAATTCCTCTGTGAAATCGTGGACTATCAGCTCCCAGAAATCCCTCATACGTGGTCGCTCCCACGTATAAGGGCCTCGCCTTTCCATCGTGGCTCCATAACACGCCTACGTGGCCTTGGATTGTAAATAATGACGGCTAGCGCGGTGGCTGCAATAGAAATAAAGCTGCTAATGTTTTGAACATCCGTTGCCATGGTTACTGGGGTGTTAGCACCAGAGGAGAAGTCGTAGAACATCACTCAGTGGAAATGCAGTCGTCTCGTAATTCTGTTTAATCTACATTTTGAAATTATGGAAATAAGTTTTGCCCCAAACTATAATGAAAACCCGTCTACTGTGATCCAGAGCAACGCTAAAAATCCTCAGGCCTTAAAGTCAGCAAAACACTCTAAAAAGTCACATTATTAAACTAAACTGTCCACATTACAAGTTATATATCCACAGTCTTTTATTGTCTAAAAGTGCGAGGGTTCATTTACCGCCTTCAGGATAATATACAGGTAAAAAGTGCAGAACAGTTTTCGGACACACATTTGTGCAGGTTATTTTACAGTTTACGCCTGCAAACTATGCAATGTCAAACAAACTCACAAAGTCTGACTTTATAGTTTTTTTATTCTTTGTTCATTCTGTAAAAACTTATTCTGAAACTGTTTGTGTTGCTTCTTGAACAGCAGCTCTGAAGTTTTCCTCCAGCTGAATAAACACTGACAGATGCTGAGTGCGGCCTGTTCGCCGCTCAGGTGGGAGTGACCATGGCGACTGCACCAACACTGGCATTATGTACAAACACTCTACAGTATAGAGATTCAGCTTGGGATTTCTGGTTCAGATCCAGGAATCTGTCTCTCAGTATCAGAGGAAGGAAGCTCTGCTGCCATCGCTGATTTCTCAGCTGTTTCCACATATTGTTGCTGTCTCGTTGTTGGATCTCGGCCTCCAGGTGACTGAAGTTTACACTCAAGTAACGTCACACAGAATGAAGAATGGATAAACACTGACGTGCCTCCGTTCAGCAAGCTTTCTGTTTGTGTGTGTGTGTGTGTATCCTTTATTCATATCCAGCACAATCTCATCCCAAGTCGTCACATGCTGCCGCTTTGCAGTGGACTTCTGCATCTACACATCACGCTCTGGGTATCCTTCTGCGTCTGCTGTTTACGCTCTACGATGCCGCTACTGTGATGTAAACAAATGCACGTGTAGGGATTATACTGTATGTGGATATGTTTAGGCAACAGAAGCACATGACAACCATCGCCGGGGCGTCAACAAACGCACATGCTGACAAGGATGGTTAGATTTAGGCCTAAGATGCACAATAAGATGGAGAAAAAAAACATCGCATTCAAACAGGAAGCAAACACCGGACTCATGCATGACGGTCCGGGTTTGTTGGATCCAACACTGCCCCTCCTGCCCACTCTACAGAGACCTTCATGCTGTTTATATTACCGGCAGAGTTTCAACCTGACGCCATCCAGGGGCGTATCATATGGACGTGACAGGTTCTGTCGTTCTCACCTTACGCCGACTATCGGTGTATCTTGCTGCAGCGACAGGTGCCGTGCGGCCGTCCAGCGGCCTACAATAACACTGTGAACGGCTCTGCCCGGCCACATTCTCAGCTGACGCTGTCCAGCGGTGTATCACACAACCACGAAAGGTGGCTTTCGGCCTCAGGATCTTACACCGAAATAACTACAAAAAAGGCTGCATTTGACAACTTTGAAATGATAACAGGAAACTTCGCATTTTCTCATTCTGTACTCCATCTTTTGAACATAAGCCGATAACGGCAACCACTGCAAACTCCACAAATCAATCAACGGCTTCACCATCCACAGTCACACACACACGGCTGCTTATCTGAACCACAGCTCACAACTCATACCATCAGCTGACTCTGCCACAATATTTTACAGACTCGTGAAACATCTTTGTGCCAACCTTTTATTGGCGTTTATAGCCAGTTAGTGCTCCAGTCTCACACTCCTGCTCACGCGGTATTAGGAGATTATGTATTATAGTTATTGGCCGTTCTCCTCTCGTATCCTCTCATTTTGAATGTCTGATAGTCAATCATAGTTTTTGTTATCAAGATCTATTTTTAGCTTGACATCATTTAATTTTGGTCATGGAAAAAAGGTTGTGATGAATAATTTTCGTCAGTAAAATCAACACTGTGTTAGACCCACGAATCAAGCTGGTTCAGTTTTGTGGAAACCCAGCAGCAATCCAACCCCCAGTCCTGTCACCAACAAACAACCGAATCGACCACCCAAGCAATAACCGTACCTTCAACTCATACGGAGAAATTCTGAAAGCATTTAACTTTTTGAAAAGAAAGATTTTTGAATTATGATTGTGCACACAACATGAGGTTATGATGACCAGCGTGGCTCAGAAAAATAAGGAAGCAGCAGTTATGCGAGTGCGGGTCCAGAAGAAGCCTCTTTCTCCTAATGACTGCTGGTGGATGAGTCAATGAGGCAGAAAAGCTCTCCACTGGGTCGCAGCAGGCAACGAAAGCAGAGGGAGGAGAGGGAAGAACGGGAGAGGAGCGGGGACGATGAGGGAGGAGGAGGAGGAGGAGGAGGAGAAGGAGGAGGAGGAGGAGAGGGGGAATGTGAAGCGCAGGGAGGATGAGATTGAAAAGACCG
This sequence comes from Plectropomus leopardus, assembly GCF_026936395.1. Classification (NCBI taxonomy): domain Eukaryota; kingdom Metazoa; phylum Chordata; class Actinopteri; order Perciformes; family Serranidae; genus Plectropomus; species Plectropomus leopardus. The sequence goes on from NC_142182.1 coordinate 2,760,541, forward strand.
GACTGGGGAGAAGGGAGATGACGGCTGTGACTTCACCAGTGGAAGGATAAAAATAGAAGCGGAGCGCTGCCTCGGCTCGTCCGCTGAGGCCATTTGAATCAATTGATCATCGCTGCACAAAAAGGAAGTTAAAGTCTTTTATTAGATTAGAGCATCCAGAGAGCTGCGGCAGTGGTGGCACAATCCGATTCAAACCACTTCATCACCAGCAAAATACGTTCCACTGTCGTCCGTCGGAGCCTGACGAGAGGCTGAGGAGACGTCAAGACATTTGAAAAAGCATCCTGAACACAGTCCGCAGCCCTCCACAGAGGATGCTTTCATAAAGTGACTGTACAGCTCCCGGCATTGTTGCTACATTTATTTGAGCTGCTTTCAGTATCAGCATCAGCAGAGAGGCTCATCCTTCATGCTGCTGAGTGCAGTTCTAATCCAAAAACTAATGGAACTAATGTAAGACAATATTTTTGCTTTAAATTATGTCTGAAAAAGTGGTGAAAGACTGGCCCTCTTAAAAAAAGAGGTATTTCAGTGCTGGAAAGTTGATCTTATCATAAAACTGTCTATGCATCAGAAAGACAAAAATACTTTTGAAATAGACGCTACATGTGCAGAGACAACAGAGAAAAAGGACTGTGGCATTTGCTTTTGTTCAAGAGGTAAAAAACCTACAACTACCACAATGCATTGCGCAGCACCAGACCAATAAATGCTCCAACTGGTCGGTGACATAAAGCCAATTTGCCCATTTGCCACAATGGTGGCCTGCTGGTAATGATCAGTCTTGTATTACGTCAAAAATTAAGCTAAAACATGTTCCTGAAAACATTTTTTGCCCAGAAATAGGCAACGCAGTAACAAAATCTTGGTTTATGTTTGATCAGTTCAGTTTAACCGTTTGATCGGAGCTTTGTCAGAGTTTGAGAGAGACTGAGATTGAGCAACAGCCTGAGAGCCAGCAAAACTCCGCCTGATGAAACTTTTTGTCGCCATCTGGCCCCCGATCCATTTTCTAATTCACAGTAATAATAAAGTCACACTGGGTGTTGTTTTATATTATTAGCATTCATAAATGCCACAATGCATGAAACAGGATCCAAATAAAGCCTGTTTTTAAATAGTAGTGCCAGTGGACAATCAACACGCCTCAACAGAAGTCCTAGCTAAACCCCTAATGTCCTAAAATCCTGGAAAAGTCCTAAAATCCTACAAACGTCCGAAAATCCTAGAAACATTCTAAAACCCAAGAAAAGTCCTACAATCCTGAAATCATCACAAAGTCCCAGAAAGGTCAAAAAATTTGAGAAATGAACTAAAATCCTAGAAACGTCCCAAAAGCCTTCAAACATTCTAAAATCCTAGAAGTGTCCTGAAGTCCGAGAAACGTCCTGAATACTAGAAATGTCTGAGAAACAGGAACTGTTTTTGTACGAGTACACGCAGGTGTCAGAGTGCATAAAACAGCATCAAAATAAAGCTTGTTTTTAAAAAGCAGTGCCAGTGGAGGATCCCCATCACCATCAGAGGTCCTAGTTAAGTCCCTGATGTCCTAAAGATTCTGGAAACATCCTAAGATTCGAGATCACAAAATCCGAGAAACATCCTGAAATCATATAAATATCCTAAAATCCTATTCATGGAAACATCCTAAAATCTGAGATCCATCCCCAAATCCAAGAAACATCCTGAGATCCTCGAAAAGTCTTAAAATTCGACAAATGTCCTGCATTCTTAAAAACATCCAAAGTCAAGGTACCAGGTACATTTACTGTCACTTTTCTTAAACGTGGTTTAAGAAGGATTGAAATTAAAGTTGATCCTAAATCCTGCTACATCAGAGAAATGTACTAACACCCTAGAAACCCTAGAAATCAGAGAAAGTCTACAAAAGCCTACAAAAGTCCTTAAAATCCAACAAAGAAATCCTAAAAATGTCCTGAAAAACCTAGAATCAGAAAAAAAAATCAGAAAAAACCTAGAGATATGTATGGGCTGCTGCGACAGGCCCAACCGATAAAAGAAATGCTTCGTGAGAGATATTATTGAGAGTCGCACACCTGAACGTGACGCGAGTTTCTTTTAGTCCGTTTATAGTGCGACTCCTGAAGTGAGTCAGCTATAAAAGCGTTACGTTAGTCCATTTCACCCTTCAGAAATGTGAGATCGCTCATCTAGGATGTATTCTGCCTCAGAGGAAATGACTCGTGAGGAGTAAAAATGAGTCGAGATCTCTGCTGCAGAAACGGACCACAGAGACCGAATCATCTGTGAAGAGGTCAAAAAGTACAGCCGTCACTGCACGTCACAGTGAGGAGCTCAAAGAGACTGAAGTCTGATAAATGTTAAGCGCCACATAAAATCAGTCTGACTGCTTGAAGAGCCTGACGGCAGAGAGCGAGAGCAGGAGGCTGACAGACGAGCCGCGCAAATGTGAGATTTTACGTCCGGCTTCCACGGAAGTATTTCATGTTTCACTTTGACAAGAGAAAAGGCTTCAAGTACGAGGGAAACTTTTCCAGCACGACTTTTTGTAAAATATTTCAAAAAATATTCTCTGGAAAAAAGAGGGGCTGACTTATGATCAGGGACGACTGATATTCAAGGCAGTACGTTAAATTTTAGAAACACAGTCTATCTTTGTCCATCTGTCCGACAGTTCGGTCCAAACCAAATTAGACTGATCTGACGTTTGTTGTATATCTAAAGGAAAATCTCACAGTGTGATCAGGAAATTTTAGTCACAAAACTACTGCATGAAGTTAACTGAAAGACAAAATGACACAAACAGGCGGCATAAATTTAGGCAAAGCTGTCCTTGTTTCATAAACACACACAGAGCTCCACTGTCACAGCTGTATGTGCTAAACCAGCAGGAACCAGACCAAATCCATCTTTGTTCCCGACATCAAAGACCTCCTCGTGTTTAAACACCAGTTTGCCTGTAAAATCTGAATTAATTCAGTGCTTTACACACATTTAGAATCTATGTTTGGAGGTGAAGGATGGAGGTGATGAGGGAGTGTTTCGGGCTTTACTTTTGTGTCTCTTTTTTATAATTTTTGTTCCCCTCTCTGAGTTTGTATATCAGATCGACAGATGAGAGGAGCAGCTTCTAAAGAGGCGAGTGAAAGCAAACTTTTAGAGGCCTCAACAATGGTTCTTGAATGAAATGTTAAGGATTTTTCTAGGATTTTAGGAAATTTCTAGGATTTCGGGACATTTCTCAGGATTCAGGATCTTTCTCAGATTTTAGGACATTTCTAGGACTTTATGACATTATAGGATATTAAGACGTTTCTCGGATTTTGGCTACTTTCTAGGATTTTAGGACATTTCTAGGACTTTGGCTCCTTTCTAGGATTTTAGGACATTTCTAAGACTTTGGCTCCTTTCTAGGATTTTGGGACATTTCTAGGACTTTAGGATGTTTCCAGGATTTTAGGACATTCTACATTTCTGGGATTTCAGGACATTTCTGGGATTTTAGGACGTAGGGGCTTAGGTAGGACCTCGGTACAGGGTTGCGGGCTTCGTCCACTGGCATTTTTGATAAACCAGCTCTATTTTGATGCTGCTTTAGGCACTCTGGCACCTTATGTATACTAAAAGTACAAAAACAATTCCCAGTGTGAATCATCTTATCTTTATTAAATTAGAGAATAGCTGGGGTTTGTTGTAAGTCGAGTGACCACTGCTGAAATTAGAGGTGTACATTTTTACTATGTGAATTTGAACACTTAAATAAATATCAAAACAAGTGGAGATAATGGTAATAAGTTTGACAGAAATAGTGATTTGATGTATATCGTGATATATATTGATGTCGACTGATATGAAAAAAAAAATATCGTGATAAGACTTCATATCGCCCAGCCTTAATCATCACTATATCAATTAGTCCACAACGTTTTATTTTACTGAATTTCCATTTAGATGTCTAAACTCCTCTAGCACACGTCCTCAGAATAAGTATTTCATGATGTGGTGCAGAAAATAAACCCATGCAGTTTTTTCTGATTATATTACCACAAAATACACTACAGTAGGTGTGATTTGATCTCAGTACTATCCAGTCATTAAGAGCACTATAAAATGTTCTTTAGCGCGTGGTAAATCACAGCTCAAAGTGTGTGATTTCTGATTTGACTCTGACTCAAAAGCTCACTGACATCGATAAAAATAAAGTTCAAGTGCGAAGGGAAAGTGAAAGCTGAGTGCTGCCATCAAAAATAAAAAGGAAATAAATGCCACAGCAACGAGTGGCTACTGAGAGCACAGTGCTGAGTCTCACAGAGATGTGACGGTTTTCCACATTTCTTTTGCACACAATAGCAATATGTTGCATGTATTTGTCATGTGATCAGCATGATGACAGACTGCAGCTGCTCGACGATAACGATAGACATCACAAGGACAGGCCTATCAGATCTTCTGTGGAAGATTTCTGCACAGAGGAGACAAAATGCTACTCAAGGGCTGAGTCTCAGACCACAGTACTTTCTTCATGTTAAAAACACCAAAATGTGTCTGTGTCTGTGTAGCATTACACATGGCTGCACAATTTATCCAACGACCATCTATTAACGACTGCAATATCAAAGTTTAAAATATAGAAATCTCTGCTGCACGCGCTCCCTGAGCTAACAGCCAGCCTTCACTTTAGAAGAGCTGAAATGTCGCTACATGCAGCACTGATGGATGTCTTAAAACACCTGGATACTGCACTCAAGGCAGGGCCTCATTTATTTTGATGAAAGCAGCAGCAGCCTGTGAAAAAACTTTCCCAAATGTTGCCACTTCAGAAGCACAAAATTAAAACCATCCGTTGATTGGACCACATGCGAAGAGTGCGTGAGGCTTGTGTCTGCGCTGCAAAGCAACATAACCAACTTGTTAAAGCACCTTAAAAACAAAAAAAATGACGGTATGACGAGTGCATGAAGGCCAACATCGAAGAACAATCTCTGACATCACTGTGCTGCTGTACGTGGTCTTAAATAAGTCTGACACCTCTTTTAAAAAATTCATGATTCAGTGTTGTCTTCTGCTTCACATGAAAAGTGCAAATACATCAGATTTTGTCTTCTGCATCACGTATATTACACGCTGCCTTAGAATAACTACTGAATAACTGACTGGTTATTGCTGACCCAAAAATGACCTACCATCTTAGGGGCCGTTTACACGGCAACAGCATTTTGGGGGCCTGAAAACTTTTGAAAACTCAACGTCTTCTGTCACCGTGTAAACTGACAATGCGCGGATCCTGTGAAACGGTGACATCACCGCCACACTTCACACATGCATGCGGTGCCAAGTAAGTATTTAGTATATTATAGTATATATTACTATATCTAGTTAGTATGCTAAGTTATACTGCCAACTACTGGTCTGGCATGTATACTACAGCGTTTTCGTTTGTTTTTGAGGATCCATGTACAAGAGGCTCGTTTTTACAGTGTTATTATATCAAATTTAAAAAACACAAAGTAAAGACTTTTCTGTATTAAATAGAACCATTCCTGTCTAAATGTTGCCACAGGAAAAAAGGTTTAAAAAATAATAATAAAATATAAAATAAAATAAAGAGACTGAAATTATGACAATTCTGTAAAATAATTTAAAATATATAATTATGATAATAATAGATATTTTTTGGACATTTTTCCCAAGCTTTTTTAAAAAAAAACCAATTTCCTGCAAAGAAAGAGTTTGAAGGTTTAAATACTTGTGAGGGCGTCTGAATGCAGCACAAGAAAAGTGATTTCAAAGGGTTGATTTAATAAAAAAATCTGAAGGAATTTATCCGTACACTCGCACTGTACCGACAAAGTGCCAAGACACTGAGTATTTCTCTGGCAGAGAGTGCAAGCAGGGAAACATTAAGAACCGATCATCAGCGGGTGTGTTTGGAGCTGTCCACGATCACGGCCAATCGCAGCCTGGTTGTGGGAGTTTTCGCTCCACTCTGCGGCCGGTGCATGTTGATTTACGGCAGCCCAAACTCGCTGTGCCGCAGCTGTCAATGCAAAAACATGACAACAATGGAAAAGGTGAGCTCCAGCTCCCCGCCTGCTGCAGACACATCCTCACACACCTGGTCCGTTAATGAGTCCGGGGCTCTGCGTCCCAGAGAGGAAGACAATTATTTCCAGAACATGAAATTTTACAGCCGCTCAAACAACAAACAGCAGCAGACGGAGGGGAAATATCTGGGAGTATTTGAGCGTTTGATGTCAGCGAGGCCGATGTGGGCAGCTGCCACTCTGAGTTATAAACTGTACGTAAAGGAGCGTGAGCCCTTTGTGTGTGTGTCTTTATCAACAGAGAGCAGAGACGCTGCAGGGGGACAACCAGCCATGAAAAACCTGAGAGACAGTTTGCCAAAACACTTAAAGTCAACCTCAGTCTTCCTATTCTCATTTCTCCTCTTCTGTCCTCTCTCTGCTGTCATAAACTGTGTCATTTCAGTGAAAATGAAGGCTGTAAATTCAGAACGGGGTTAAAAATCTCACTCTGTGTTTCAGCGTTAAGTACAAAGCCAATCAGGACATTGTTTGCCTAGCTTAGCATAATGACTGGAAGCAGAGGGAAACAGTTAGCCTGGCTCTGTCCAACGTCCAAAAATGCGCCAACTAGAACCTCAACTTCATGCCTACATTACCCACAATGCATAAAACAATGAATTAAACATTTATTTATGTATGTGTTTTCAAATTCTGTCGTGCAAACAGTTATGCCCGGTCAGGACTAGAGTCCAACAAGTGCCTCTGTGATCATTTTAAAGTTTTTTCACTGCAGTATTTTTAAATAATTAACCCTTTGAAACCTGAGCAAACTGGCTTGATTTCTCACAAAATGGAAAAAAGGCAACAAGTAACTTAAAAAGAAATGACCCAGAAAAATTTGCAAGAAATTAGTAAAAATTCACAAGAACATTTCTCGAAAAGTAGCAACAAAAAAGTAAAAGAGCAAATTTATAAAATATAATAATATAATTTATAAATAAATAAACTTACATGATAAATCTAAATATTTATTGATTTATTTATTTTTGCATCTTGTCATGTAAACAGTTATGCCCGGCCCGGCCTCTGATCATTTTGAAGTTGCTTTACTGCAGTATTTTCAAATAATTAACCCTTTGAAACCTGAGCGAATTGGCTTGATTTCTCACAAAAATATGGAAAAAGACAATAAATAACTTAAGAAGAAATTACCAAAAAATTCATTTAAAATTTAAAAGGAAAATTTCCTGAAAGTTGCACAAGAAAGAAAAAGAACAAAAACAGGACTGACATGAAAAAAAAAGCGATAAAATAACATTTTATCGCTGTACGTTACCTTACAGATATAATTTTATATATATGTAAATTGTGCAGAAGTGGCCAGAAATACTGGCAGTTAATCAGAGTTGCAGGTCACCATGAATAACTCCATCATTATGCTAATAAACATGAAAAAGCCTGTTTGGGTGGAGGCTGCAGTACACAGAGGTATGAAGTAAAAGACAAACACCCCCTCTTTAAAGGTAACGTTGGACTCATCAGTATGGCTCGAGTTAAACGCGAGGCTCTGCATGGAAAGCATATAAAATAATCCCTGTTTCCGCGGGTGATCATTATATTTGCAGGGTGGAGGGATCAAAGCGAGTTAAAACACGGCCTGTTTGCTGCAGAGAACCTGATCAAGCACTGAAACTAACGCGGTTCAAAGACGAAAAATGTCTTCAACCCCGAGGGAGAAATAAATGAGGGGGTAAAAAAATGCCCCAGTGTGACCCATTTATGCTTTCTTTTTCATATTTAAAAGTTGATTTTTTTGTTTTCTATGTCTTATATCAAACATCCAAATCTCAGCGGCACACCGCAGGTGAGAAACTGTAAACATGTCTGAATCCACAGCCGTAAACTGGAGAAATTATTGATGTCACAGATCCTGCAAAACCAACACAAACAGCTACATTAACAAAAAATAGACAGATTCAGAGAGTGAGAGTTTGGCCGCACTGGGGTGCTTAATGGCACCAAAGTGTGAAGGATAATGTGACTTTAGTTCTTTTTCTGCTTTAAAAAGGTTTCTATTCAGATGCTCTCACACATCTGATGTCAAAGCGTCCTTGAACACAACAACACAGTGAGTTTTCTCAACAGCCTCCACTTTCCAGCAGTATATAAGAACTAAAAGCTCCATCTTAAACAAACTTCAGATAAATATAAGCACACTGTGCTGATAATAGGCCAACCTCTCCTGACTGCAGGACTCTGACATGAACCTCTGCCGTGCTATTAATCGTTTTTCTTGGAAAAAAAAAAAGGTTTGAGTAGGCCTACTTCTCCTATAGCTGCTAAGAGCCTGCCAACATCCCCAGTTAGAGAAAGTTTGACAAAAGGGGAATGTGTCTGTGGCCCCGGGCCCCCAGATCACTTAATCTGCCCCTGGTAATAATAACAAGAGCTCAGCGCGAGCGGCTGGATGAGACACGGAGCAATGCGCTCAGGCGTTTCAAAATAATTCATCCAAAGTCTGACTGAACCTGAAACTAAAACTTAGCAGTCTGTAGAAATCTGAAGTCACTTTGTACAGCCGAATATTTGGCTGTTTGTTCATACAGACACTTTGGTGCTGTGAGGAGAAGCTGCGCTCTGTTTGACTGTCTCACTGCGCTGCTGTCGGACCATCGGCTGTTTAATCCGCAAAAATGATTCCCGGTGGGGAAAGGGTTAACTGAATTTTTAAATAACCGAAATAACCGACATGGGCAAGATTACATCGGTTAGAGGTTCAGAATGTCAGTTTCGATTATTTTTCAATTACCAACCAACATCTCTTACTGCATCCCCCATTCAAAGCAGTACTGAAACGGGCCTGGGGTGGATGGATGATGGCGAGACGGAGGGCTGAAGCTCCAGATGGGGTTAATAATGTAAGATAGTCTGATGACGGACAAATGGAGAGGTAATTCAAAAGGTTTAAAACAGGATGAGTGCAGCCTGGAGGGAGAAATTCAATCAGACGTGACTTTGGTCTGAAGGGTTTCGGCTATGAAAAGAAAACTGATTGCAAATACAAGAGGTGTCATTTCCCATTTCACAGACGGAGATCTGCAGAGCCTTTGTGCTTTACAGTACCTCCACTCAATTAATACTTCATGAGAATACAAAGGAACAAGAGAAACACACACGGCTGCGTGGGCTGATTAAAGCCAAAAATCATCTTACTGAAATGAATATTAAACCTATACAATGGAAACATTTAGTTTAAAAAAGAAAAATCGAATGTTTTGTTTGAGAGTTAAATTATGCTCATTTGGGGGCTGATAGATCGCTGCTGATAACTGAACATTAAAAAGAAAAATCGATTAAAAGAATAGCTGCGGCACTGCTGGAGCTCCGTTTTTATACCCAACATGATAGAGAAGCTTCCTGTGAAAAGACAAAAATAAATAAATAAGGAGAATCACACTGTGCTGATGCACAGCAGCCCAAACATGTGACTGAGTCTCTGCTCACGCTCCACTGCTCTGGGAACCACGACGACGCTGAGAACCAGTTCAGAGCAGAAATCGTTTCTGTCTGCATGCTGTGTTAATTTAGTCCAAAAAAAAGAAAAAAGACGATAAAAAATTGCTGATATCCTTTTTTTTTTAATGACTATATTGTAGGGCGAAAGCTTCTGCACACCTGTAGGTGGACAGGTATGTATGAGACGCTGACAAAAGCAGAACAAATACTTGCACATTGTTCTTCGTATGTGATATTTTGATTTAACTGTGGTTTTTTGATGCTGCCCTCTTTTATTTACAGACAGGCTCTAAAAGACGTGCTGTAAATTTGAATTATTATATTAATCTTCATTGTGTTTTACTGTATTTTTGACACAACCACATATGTATGTATATTTTTTCTTCATATGTTTTATTGTATACCCAAATAGCGGCGTAATTTGTCTATTTAATCAACTGTTTGATTTATGGGATAAAATAAATGCCAAAGTTTCATCCCCACATTCATGAAGCAGATTCATAAAGTGCAAATTATTTGCTTGTTAAAAACATTTGCAGTTCAGACACCTCTTAACTCAGATTGCACCGCCCTGGGCGAATCCACGTCTACTAATCTTTCTATTGACTTTGTGTGCAGCATTAAATTAGCTCGTCGTTCTGTCTGAAGACACCTTCAGGACAAACGTCACATTTTTTGCCCCGTGAGCTTCAAATAGCAAAGCTGTCTCTCCGTCTCTAGGCTGCTAACAGCTTGTTAATGCATTCGTGCAATGTGAAAAGAAACATTTTATCTGGGCCCTGGACGATTTTTTTTATTTTTGCCTGTAACTTCCCTTGAATTTTTGGCAGTGCATCAGTCTCCGGTAGAGACAGACTTCAGCCTTGGAGCTAACTAGCTGAGTGACACTTTGATGGAGGACTGAGGGCGTCATGACTCTACAGACTGCTGCCAGGCCATGTTCAGCTGACAGATACCAGTTACATGAGACACCTACAGTATGTCTTTTTTTAGGGTGGATTACGGCCATTGAAGTGTTTTACCAAGTTTAGCAGTGAGAGGATTTAGTGTTGTTCCTGAGAGAAGCAGCCTCTAACAGAGCGTCAGGTGGACGTGGAACGATAATAAAGAACGCACGACATACGGCGTACGATTGCTTTTCTGTTTCTGCATTCGACAGCTTAATTACTCCGAATCAGAAACGAAGCATCAAAGCAAAGAAAGCAAATCTAAAATGATACTTTGCACAAACTCGACACCTGTGCGAGTCGTCCCGAGAGCCTGCGAAGCTGCTACTCAACAAACCTTTTCTCTTTCAGAAATCTAAATTTGCACTCTGCAGCACAAGAACGTGGAGGCATCGCAGCGGAGACAAAAAAGTCTCAGGAGCGTTTGCAGGGGGACCGCAGAGCAGGCCGCCGTCTCGACAAACGAGCAGCGCGCGGAGACGCCTCGGGGGACTTCATTAGTCACCAGAAGCACCGAGCGAAACCGCGGGCTGATCCGGCTGCCACACAGGGACATGATGCGAGCCGCTCAACCTGTCAATACCTATTTATTTATGACAAGTCATAAATATCAGCGGCCTCCGGAGGAGCGAAGATGAAGGCGGCTGTCTGAGTGTTCGAGGCAGCGTGAAGTTAACCCTGCGTGACCTGGCTGGTAAGACACTGAGTGGCCACTGTATTAGTGTAACCTCCACAATCTGATTCAACTTTTGCCATAAACGTCTGTTTATGATGCAAATAATATGGAGGTTTTTCATCAAGGTGTCATGTTTAGCAAAATTCCCAGAAATCACTGGAAAATAAAAAAAATAAGCAAAAATAAAATAAAATAAGCAAAAAAAAAAAAAAAACAAACAAGAAAGGAGGCATGTGAAAAAAACTCAAAGAATTCAACATAACACAGGGTGAGTAACTGATATAAAACATTTTTTTGGATTATTTTGAAAAAATAAAAGAAAATAGTCTGACAATAAGTTTAAAAAAAAGGAGAATTTTTTTAAAAAGAAACACAAATGAACTGAAAAAAAGTGTTTAAAAAACTATTTTTTTTATTTCCCTTGGTTTTTTGCCTGGACATTTTTCCCCAGCTTTTTTCAAATAACTTTCTACATTTACTTATTTCTAATTTGTTACACATTGATTACCAAGTTGCTCATTGCTTCGTTTTCCGATGTTTTTAAAAGAAGTCTCACCAATTAGGTCAGGGTTCAAGGTTTCAATACTTGTGAAAGGATTGTGTTTCATGAATTTCTGTGAGCACTTTGAATGGTCTCTTGCCAAAACAAATAAACTTGCCTTGGTACAGGTTTCAAAGGGTTAATATTCTGACAGATAAAAATAAAAACACCTTAAACTAACCTAATCATGAGCACAACCTCGAAAAGTCTTCAGTCTCGAATATTTTCACAAACAGCCACACAAGACCCTTTTCTCCATAAAGTATAAAAATAAAAATAATGCCTAAAGTGAGAACCAAAGATCTGTTCTAATATTTATTTTATGGTTTTTACCTTTACTGCCGATACTGCTCTGCACTTTGTAACATTTGTTCTGAAAGGTGTTATAAAAAATAAAATATCATTATTCTAAAAAGTTGAGTCCAACCCGACGCTGCAAATATGAAGCTGTACGGTTTTTATCTGAACTCCCCCTCATATCATCACACACGGCTATGTGTCATCAGTCTGGTGTTTTCGGCGCGCTGCTGCCTTTCTGTTGTAATTTGTTTTTCTCAGCCGAGAGGTTTGTGTAGGTGAGGAGAGAGAGCGCCGGAGAGCGAGAGGTTTCCCCGTCAGCATGTTTTGAGTATGTGCTCATTCAAAAACAAGGGTTCCTGCAGCGCTTTCTGGACCTGCTCCTGTGGGTGGACAAATTGAAAGAAGGTCCTGACTACACAGAAAAAAATACAGGTATTGGTCACCGCTGATGCAAACAGCTTAAAATAACCAAAGTGTTGCTACATTCAGCAGGAAAGCAGGAAGCTGCTTCAAACTCTGGAGCTGAGGCGATTAGTCGAGCATATAAACTCGACTCATTTCTTCCGGCATGTGGAGTTCGGACTGATGCTGGGCCAGGTCATTTGTGAGAATGGCCCGGTGATGGTAATGTTGGCAGCCAGAACTGGACCAGTTGATTTGGACCAGTTTATTTGGCCCAGCTCTAGGGCGTTATTCACCCCGAGTCTCAGCCATGTCAGGCAGCCAGACGCAGCTCAACTAATTTCTTCCTGCGTGCCAAGTTTGGGACGGTGCTGGGCCAGGTCATTTTTGATAATGGCCCAATAACGGCAGTTTGTTTGACCTGGCTCTGGGACATCATTCATGCCGAGTCTCGGCTGATTGAGGCAGCCAGATGTGGCCCATCTAAGTCTCAGCCGAGTCCAACAACTGGACGTGACCCGACTTCTTTCTTTGAGTGTGCCGATGCTGAGCCATATCATTTTTGTTAATAACCCAATGGTGGCGGTGTCATCAGCTGGAATCGGGACAGTTTATTTGGTACCAGTTCTGGGGTGTCCTTAATGCCGAGTTTCATCCCAGTCCGGCAACCGGACACTGACCGACCAGTTTCTTCCGGCGTGCCGAGTTTGGGCCAGTGCTGGTCCAGGTCATTTTTTATAACGGCACAAAGATGGCAGTGTCCTCAGCCGCAATCGGGACCGCTTCTTTGGCCCAATCCTGGGGCATCACTTATCCCAAGTCTCAGATAAGTCGAGCAGCCGGATACGGCCGGACTCTTTTCTTGCTGCATGCAAAGTTCAGGCTGATTCTGGGCCATGTAATTTTGGACGCCTGGCTACGACTGTACACTAAATCTTGTGTTTTGGACTGTTGATTGAACATAACATTTCATGTCACTAATCAAATATTTGACTCATTAATAATCGATTACATCAGTACTTTATGTTGCCACATTTATATTACAACAGATACACAAACACAAAATAATCAGTGTGAACACGTTGAATTTCTGTTTCAAATCTGCAGCAGGAAAAACACATGGAGCAGTAAAGAATTCACTGCTGTGTCTGAACTCACAAAACCAACATGGAAAATAAAGGTGCTGCAATTTTAATGAGTTCTCTGCAGCTACACAGCAGCAAAAAACAGTCTCTTTCACACACACACACACACACACACACACACACACACACACACACACACACAGAGCTTCGTAGGCTGAAAACTTGAGTTTTTTTAATGTAAACCTTACAGCTGGTCTTACAGCTGTTACAGTTTGTATATTCATGCCGATCCACGCATGTAATGTGGAGCCATAATTCCCAAGCGAGAGCAATTTGTAAATTATAGCTGCACACCGTTAGCAGCATATTCTGAGGTTAAGACCAAGCCCTCAACAGCAACAACAGGCTTTAAAGCCAACTGACCTATCGTTAAGCCCCGCCCTTGAGCACCAAAAGCCAATCACATTTCAAAGTCAAAGTCAAAGTCAGATTTATTTGTCAATTTCTTCACATGTACTTGACATACAAAGGAATCGAAATTACTTTTCACTCAGACATCCCGCTCGTAGACCTCACAATAAAAGCATCACACACACTTTCACACACCGATGGCCAAGGCTACCGTACAAGATGCCTCCTGCTAAGCATTCACACACACTCACACACTGATGGAACAGCCATCAGGAGCAATCCGGGGTTCAGTATCATGCTGAACAATATTTTTACATGTTGACTGAAAGAGGGAATCGGGGATTGAACTGCCAACCCTCAGATTAGTGGACGACCTGCTCTGCCTCTGAGCCACAGCTGCAAACCGCTGGTTTACAGTACAGCAAAATGAGGCGCATGTAAAGGTATCAAATCATCTAAAAGATACAGAAACAAACATCCTCACAGGTACTTGCAGTGTATTTCCTTCTTTCTTATCTTTGCCTCATTATCTTTCTCTGTTCAGGAAGCAAATATCTGGTTTTTGGAATTCACTGTGATCAACAACAGAACAACACTTTTTGTGATTAAAAGAATAAAGACGTTTAACATTTATAAACGTAAAAACTCGCTGAGAGGCAGACTTGATTATGAAAATGTCCATAAACACAATTATGTCCCAGTCCTGTTCTCTATTGTCTCTTTCACTTTCCTTCCTCACCTCACCTCCTCTGAGGAAAAAGGAAAGAAAACACAATGCAATGTGCCACTCCCTCCATCTTTCCTGCCAGGCGTTTCCTGGTTGGGACTCATGAGATCTCATGTCTCAACACAGACGCTCAAACAGTGAAAGTTGTCAGAGAACGACGGCACACTTGGCTCAGCGTCAGACAGATGACTCATCTGTGTGATCAGCCGTGTTTGTTGTACCGGACTGTATTATACCTACTGCCGTTTGTACCGAGTCCTCTCGTGTGTTCAGAGTGACTGTGATGATTCCTGCACAGCGAACACAATCTGTGCATATTTCAGCATCAATACTTGAAGCACAAAAACTGTAGCGTAAATGTAAGTGGAGTTGGGTCGATGTCCAGTCTCACTGGTCTGCTGTACGAGCTTAGACTGGTTTGATTTATGCAAACTGGCTGAAGCTGCAATTGTCCTTGTGTCACGTTCTGGCAATTTTAAGAGTAGCCTAAATGTGGGACAAGGTAACTCCTGCACATCTAGTTTATTTCGGACGTCAGCTAAAAAGGCAAAGTCATTTTGACCTGAAAAAGATCAAAGAAGGATTGAAACAGTGTTTGAATAAAATTGTGTCGCATGAAGTAAGTGTGCAGGCGTTACCTTTTTCATCATGAACGCTGCTTTTTTCTAGCTTTGCACCTACGCGACATGCGTATAACCACCCTCTTCAACCTGCAAAAGTAGCGTAAGTCACAGCACTAAACCCAACTTAAATAAATAATAGCATGATTTATATAATATTATGTTTATAAACTGAGTAATGAAGCCACTCAATATCTCAGCAGAGGGGGAGAGCAGTCACTGATTTCCTTTTGAGCTGATAAGGAGATATTCCCTTAAAAAGACTAAAACTGCACCAACATGGCAACATTTGGGATTTGAAGCCAATAAAACAGCTGTTTTTACTGGCTGCAGGAGTGTGACATGAACTTTCATCAGACGCTGTTTCTATTTATTCCTGGTGCACGCTTTGAAAGCACGGCAGTGAAAGCGGACCAGCTGATTCATCAAGTTGCTGTGAGGAACAATTTAAATGAAATGACATGCTGACAAGCAAAGGGTCGGGGCCGGAATCGAACCCGCAGCCTCCAGCAAATTGATTAGACATTTCACACACATCCATATTGTGTGCTAAAATACCAGTTGGAGAAAAAGAAACCCTTCATGCACAGGGTTAAACTCACTGTACTGTACTGTACTAAACTGCTGACTGCAGACAGTGTGAGCTGAGTGAGGGCCGGCTTTGGCCGCAGGGCCGAGCTGACTCGCTGTCTGATGCTCTTCACGGAGCTCCCCACTCTGCTGGAGCCCTGCTGAGACATCCTTTCACTTCTCCGTGAGGAGGAGGAGGAGGAGGAGGAGGAAGAGGAGGAGAGGTTACATAACCCTCTGAGAAGAGCTCCATCTCAAGGAATCTGACAGGGGAAGGAGAGATGACAAAGGAGGACGGAAGTCGCCTCCAGCAAGTGTGTGGCCAAAAATCGCGCCCACTACTCTCACAAAAAAAAAAAAAAGGAGCCTCCACATCAGCAGAAGTGGCTTCTTACAGCAGAGAAGCAGGAGGAGATGCTGTTTATCTTGTTTGTGTAATAAACAGCTGCCAGGGGATTAGATGTGTGCAGGGAGGGGTGCGTGGGTCTCCATCAGGAGGGGGTTTCTGCACTTACGGTTTCCCTGCTCGGTTTGCCAGCCGCGCTTGGAAACAGGACAAAAACAGTAAAACTGGGGGAAGACTGGAGGCTTCCGATGTTTGAGAGGCAGGAAAACACAACAGGTGGGCATTTCCTCTTAATTTCATGAAAGATATCTCGCAAATAAATGAATGCATAAATATTCTCTCATTTCCATTATTGGCAAACAGTGGTCTTCATCCAGGTTCCACATGCATTTCTCAATATTTTAAATCAGACAACCTTTAAGGCAGTGGTGGAAGAAGTATTCACATCCTTTACTTAAGTAAAAGCACAAATACTAAATCATGGAGAATACTCTGTTACAAGTAAAAGTCCTGCATTTAAAATGCTACTTAAGAAAAGGCAAATACATATTATAAGGTAAAAGTATAAGGTATATAAGGTATAAGTAAAAGTACTCAATGCAGAAAAATCTTCAATAAAAACCTCAATATTATAAAAAATAGGAAAAGAACAGCCAAAACTGCAAACTTATTAAAATAAGAAAAAAAGCCCACAAAAAAATCTGAATTATTTTTAAAAAATGAATAAAGATTTGTAAAAAAAAAAATTAGAAAAAAACACCCTCGACACGTGAATGAAAAAATAAAAATAGACTCAAATGTTTATAAAAATAGTTGCCAATTAATGATGAATCAGCTGATTGATTAATCAACTAATCATTGTAGCTGCACTTGTATGAACACTAATTAAATTTATAGCAAAATGTCATATTTTATAAACTCTTCTTATATTTTTATGCAAAAATCTCCATCTGTAAAGTAACTGAAGTGTTCAGATAAATAAAGTGACGTAAAACATTGAATATTTCCCTCTAAAATGTAGCGGAGTAACAGAATTAAGTGACATGAAAAGTGCAAGTACCTTAAATTTCCACTTAAGTACAGGACTAATAAATATACTGAGTTACACTCCGCCGCTGCCTCGAGGCTGCAGCACAGATTAAAGGATGTTCAGAGACGCTGCTGAGCGATGCAACAAGGTCCGAGGCACTAACAGCATAAATGTTTCACTCCTTCACTGATGTGGAAAACACTTCGTCCACTTCTGAAGACAGACAGGTAAGAAGACGCCGGGCAGAAAGTTCTGCAGAAAAAGAGCTCAGAGCAAAGTGTGATGTGACAGGCAGCGAGGTGGTTAAACCTCCGTCGCTTCAGGCAGCTGTCCGACCGAGCTGCTGCTGCTCTGCCTCCCTGCAGCTACCAGCCGCACATCAACCAAAACTCGCTTCAGGATTCTGCTGCTGGAGATCTTAATCAGCCGCCGCAGCCGCAGAATCAATCTGTCTCCACTGAAGGGCGGGAAAAGTGCTGAGGCTCGGCTCTTTGGAGATTTAAACTTTCCAACATGCTGCTTTTTCTCAAAACACATCCGTCCCTCGTACCTTCGTAACGACGTTCTAACTAGATTTCTTTGTTCCCTTTAGACCGATAAAGTGAAAAAAAAATAAAGGAAAACAAAATTACTATCGACTTCTCCTCTCACCGCACGGTTTAGTCAAAGTCCTGCACAGATCATGTCAGATGTGTAGCTCCGGGGGTTAGAGCCTGATCGGCTGCTTATTCAACTTGAAATGTGAATTATTAATCAGCATTAAGAATGAACCTGAGTCGTCGTGCTCTTTGGGAAATAAACATCCCTTAATTTATCCTGGAGGCCTCGGGTGAAACCAGGGCCGTTTCCTTCTTCTCGCCTGATTTACAACATGTTAATCTGCTCCTGGAAGATTTCCTCAAAATCAGACGCTTGTTTAGTTTCACAAAAACATCAATCAAAATCCCGGCGGAGAGAAAGGACACGGTATTATGTGCTCCTGCACCTTTTATTACTTTCTGGATCCCTTACAACTCAGGCGACCTTCGACAACCTCCGACAGACGAGCCGAGACAAAACTGAGCTTTTGTAACGCTCCAGAGTCTCTGCTTCACAAAAAAGCAGAGATCCTTTAAACAACAAGCTGAGAGGACGCCGCAGAGCTCATTCATCCAACGTTTAAACTATGTAAACAAGGAAAGCCTCGATGTTGCACGGCTGGTTTCTCCACTTCAGTTTCTCCATAAAACTTCCCCTGAAGCCGTCAGAGCTGACGGTCAGTGTGATTCATATCTCGATACGCAGCAGACTGATGTCACTACGTTAAACCAACACCAGAAAACCTGTAAAATCAGCAACCACAATACAACATTTATATCTGGCTGAAGGGGACAGCAACGAATAAATACTGGATGCATCCATGAGCAGAGCTGCTGTGAATTCTCCAGTTTGGAAAAGAAACCCTCAAAAATCACAAAAACACCACGTGATTGTTTTATAAGATTATGATTTTAGAAGAAACAGCAGCAGTGTCGCAGCAGCAGTGTCGCAGCAGCAGCGTCGCAGCAGCAGCGTCGCAGCAGCAGCGTCGCAGCAGCAGCGTCGCAGCAGCAGCGACGCAGCAGCAGGGATTCAGCAGCAGCAGCCACGCAGCAGCAGCTACGCAGCAGGGACGCAGCAGCGACGCAGCGGCGACGCAGCAGCGGCTAAGCAGCAGGGATGCAGCAGCAGGGACGCAGCAGCGACGCAGCAGCAGGGACGCAGCAGCAGGGACGCAGCAGCTACGCAGCAGCGGCGTCGCAGCAGCAGCAGCGATTTACCATGGGACCTCCTTGGTCTCGCCATTCCAGCTGATCCGGCAGTGCTGCACCGTGCTGCACTCAAACCACAACCGATGGGAGTTGATGGATGAGAGAGTACGGAGAAAAACCGCAGTGGTGCCGTAACACAACACACATGCAACCGGTGGAAACTCAGGGCTCCAGTTTGTTATGAACCTCAAGAACCACAGTCCAACACACGTCAAAAGACACTTCTTTACACTGACAACTTTTGTGGAAAATAAAAAGTTTTCAGCCTCGGCTTTTTCACCAGCTGCAGCACGTGAGGTTTAAAGTTAAGTCATCGATCAAAATACCCAAAAAGCTCCAGATCAGTTACTAAATGAACCTTGAGGCGAGACTGTTTTGTCGATTCATGAGCAAAAGTCTAAACCCAAAGAGGGTGTGAGGTTCCATCTTTGAGTTCAAGGATTATATTCATATAACTTCACTGCATCAGGAAAGAATTATAAAAAGTCAAAATACTCGGCAGCAGTTTTTTCTTACGCTCATGAAGATAAACTGAACTCTGATTCTGTTTCACATAAAAACAACTCATGTCATCATTAATGTGTTTTTCTGGGAGGTGAAACCTTGAGGTGCGAGCATCACAGAGGCCCACAGTGAACCCGCTGAGCGCTGAGTTTGTGCGCTAAGCACCGGCTTGCATCATTAACTCCGCCTCCAGAGGCACGGCGGCCAGCGGGAAACCGACAGGATTCAACACGGCGACTTAAGTTTCTGTGCAGTTGAATTATTAGGAGGGAAAATATTCATTTCTAACACAGCTCAACACTAAAGTCCTGCATATGTGTGCTCATTAAATCATTATTATAACTGCTTTAAAGAAATACTTCACCCTAAAACGATCATTATTTATCAATTATTCAGATTTATTCATTTTGGATTCTTTGTTTACTGAAGGCATGCGAGGAAAATAGTCATGAATTCAAGGTAAAGGTTTACGGCATAACACATAACGTGCGTACATACGTTGATGAAACGAGCGGTGATTGGCTGCTCGTGTCTGCATCATCATAGTGAAAAATGCAGCCGATGTTTCATCAGAATTGAAACTTTCATGTTTTGAAATCATGTACAGAAAGAATCCTGAAACTTTTCACTGTAAAGTTCAGCGAAAATTGAAATGATAAATGAATAAACAAATACAGCATCCTGAGGTTTCACATTCCCGTCACTGAGGCAGGCGCAGCAGGATCAGGAACACTGAAATGACATTCGTCCTCTGCAAAAAAATTAAATACCCGAATGCCTAAATTAAAAACTGAATACCCGTCCAATTACCGAATACTTACAGCTCTACACAGAATAAATCTCTAAATTCAGCCTGGATACCTGGAAAATCCTGGCTTATTCCACTTCCCAGGTTTTGAACCATAGCCACCAGGAGCATATATTTAACCCTTTATTTACTGAGGCTGGTAACAGCAACCAAAAGCAAAGAGACAAAACCAGAAGTGGAACAAACAAACAAAGAGGCGGGTCGCATCAGGTCGGGGAGGTGAAGACGAAGAGCTGCAGCGTAGCTGAACTCTGACTTTCTCGCTAACCTCTGGGTCATTTTCTTTCTCATTAGCTTCTTCCCATGTTTCTGAATAAAATAAAGCCAGTTTGCTCAGATCTCAAATGGTTAAATGAATAATTTGACTGTATTTCCGTCTTTGCTGAGCAAGTTTTGTGTCAACGGAATTAAAAGCCCGTCCCATATACACGCCTGTCCCAAAAATAAGCCTGCTGAGTTCAGCGATTTAAGCACTTATTAGCCGGGATATTAACTGAAGTTTAACAGAAGGTTAATATTTGTCCCAGCACTGATCCAACAACATCGTCTATGCACAATTGGTGTACATATTTGTTTGTACATATTTTTATTTTCTAGACTTTCTAGACTGTTGAGTTGTTGGCACCTTGTTTTTATTATTCAATATTTTTCATATTTGTAATTATTTTTTACTATTGTATTGTTCGTCTTTATCCTGCACCTCAAAGCTGCTGGAACAATTCCCCCACTGTGGGACTAATAAAGGATTATCTTATCTCAGATTGGAGGATTTCTTCTCAAAACTAAGTGGAAAGTTTGTAAAAACAGTGTCTGCTTTTCCTCGGATCTGCTTCCTGTCACAGTTTGCCCTCCGATGACTTTTTCCCCCTCAGGTAAATGCACTCCTGCCGATCAGCCGTTATCCTGAGTGTGCTATCGATCCCCTCCGCCCTGCAGTGATCTGCAGCGGTCTGCAGGGCGACAGTCAGGGGATTCAAACTGCCGCCTCCCCCGGGAGCCCTGCTACATGAGGAAGTCCACTTCCTCTGCGAGACAAGAAATCAATGCCACATTCTCAGCTCACTTAATGGATTCACACTGTTTATTTATGAATCAGCGCGGGAAGCAGGACTTCCATCATGGGGTTTGAGTGGAAATTAATGCTCGAAAAAGTGACCGATTTCTCCTGCTGGATCTCAACTTTCAGTCTCATTAACGTGACCTGGGTTTAATAATCTCAACTTACAAATAAACTCCCACGTCTGCCTTCTGTCGCAGCAGATTCATCATGAAAACGCCTTGTCTGCATATAGAAATCAAAAGCTAGGAGACGCTCATTAACACGCCTCCCGGCGGGACCGGACGGCACGGGGGCCCTTCAGTGGGATTCCCTTCAGTCGGATTCCCTGTTCGTGTTCGTCAGTGAGAGCTCGCAGGTCCAGGCCCTCCAGCACCGCGGAGACGCATCCATCTGAATCTAACGTGGGCAAACCCGGATAGAGCTGTGCACCAAATCAGCTGAATGGCACTGAAATGTGGTGCAGCCGGGGACCATGACAGTGCATCCTGCAAGCCAACGCACGGACCCCAGAAAGCAAAATCCACTCTACAACTTCAGACTGAATGCAAAGCTGCGTCTGCTTTCCATCGAGCAGGAAGTTAAGGCGAATTCAACAGAATCACCTTAATGTGAGAGCATTTTAAGGAAAGGAAATCCTATAAAAATGGCAGTTTACATGTGTTTTTTTGGTTTGCATTTAAAGGCTTTTGGCACAAATATAGATTTCATTGAGCATGGAGTCAATAAAACCAAATTGGATTTTGCCCCAATTTCTTATCTGATGTATGCATAACCTGGTTTGAATGAGTTAATGTTTGTATCACAGGGTGGTTGATTCTTTGACACGTTGTCAAGGCGATTCAAAAAACTGCCAAGTGCTAAAAATCACAGATACTCTCGGTTCTCTTCAATGTTTTTATCACCATATCAGATTCCCTTCAGCTTTCTTTCCATTTAAGCTCTACATGAGGCAAAACATGCAGGTACATATGACAACCAGAAGACAGCACTACACAGGTGAGGTGGATGTCCAAGCACTAATATTGAGAGATATTTGAAATTGAACAGTTGGATCACACTGGCAGATGTTGCCCTCTAAGCAGTGTTTTAATACAGCAAGAATGTGGAAGCAACTTAAATGAAGTTTTCTGTAATAGTGATGGTTTGAGAAAGCATTACCCCAATTTCTGATCTGATGTGTGGATAACCCGGTTTGAATGAGTTAATGTTTGTATCATATGGAGGCTGGTTGACATGTTTTCAAGGCGATTTAAAAGACTGCAGGGAGCTTAAATGAGCCGAAAACAACAATATTCCCAGTTCCCTCGAATGTCTTTACCAGATTCCCTTCGGATTTCTTTCAATTTTAACTTGACATGAGGCAAACCAAGCAGATAGACATAAAACAAACCGTTTAAAGAGCCAGCATTACACAGGCGAAGTGAGTTTTCAATTCGGCTTTGATTTCATACAATATGCAGCGCTTGTTTAAGAGATATTTGAAATTTAGCAGTTGGATCACACTGGTGGACGCCGCCCGCCAAGCAGTGTTTTGAAAGGTAAAGAACGTGGAAGCAACAGGAGACTCGAAAAGAAAATAAACTCTTTTGTTGAAATAAGTGATTAATGGCGGATAAAACTGATGCCGAATTAATCGTTAGCTTCTTGTGATATCAAAACCACTGAAACGTATGTTGTTTATTTCAAACATTTTGACAGATAAGAGATTCAGATTTAAATTAACATATTTCTCATGGATGTTCGCTAGCAGCTTCCTTCGTACCAGACAACAGGTGCATGCAGACCGGGCAGACTCACCTTCTGCTGCCGCCGGGCCATGTCGGTGGGCTGCTTGGCGTTGAACGGGTAGGCGATACACCGCAGGACGAACACATAGATCTGCAGTTTAGTTTTCCTGTCCTCTTCCTCCTTCTGGATCCGCTCGCGCTCCTTCCTCTCCTCCTCCTCACCTGTGGCGCTGCTGTCTTTTGCACCTTTGCCGGGTGCAGCTCCAGGTGCGGCGGACTGCCGCCGCTGGCCGGCCGCCCGGCTGCTGCTCCCGCGTTTCCCCGCCGAGGAGGCAGCCTGTTTCCGGGCAGTCTCCTGCACAACTTCTGGGTCGGACTCCCCGCCGGTGTCTTCGCTGGAGGACGGGTCCAGCATGCTTCAAATCCCGGTTCGATCGATCAAAACAAAGACGGGAACAACTGTTTCAGCGTTAGTTTGTTTGTTTTAGTCGACGTGGCGTTAACGGCTGCACTTCACCGACCGACGCTGCGTCCCCGCTGCGGCCGTCGGTTGTTTAAAGCCACGACCCGAGAGGGGCGTCGGTGTTTTTCCCGGATGGGAGAAAGATTCCCGGTAAATGTTTGGAGGTTGCGGTCGCGTGCGCTTCGTTCCGTCGCACTGGGAATATGAGTGTTGGAATGGGAGCGCGCGCCCGCTGCCACTGGCTGCTGCACGGAGCTCGCGCGCTCTGTGAGTGAGCGCTCCAGCACACAGGTGAGCAACCTGTAGCTGCAGCCGGAGATGGGACGACAGCAGCGAAGAGGTCTCACTCTGACTGAGTTTCAGGAACCAGAAAACTCGCCAAACACTGCGAGTCTTTTTTATTTATTTTTTCATATTCAGATCTTTTATTTAACCCTTTAAATCCGAAGCAAACTGGCTTGATGTCTTTCAAAAACATGGTAGGGCGACGAGCAGCTAAAAAAAAATGGCCCAAATATTACCAAGAAATTATTTAAACATTTACTAGAAAATTACCAGAAAACAAGCATGAAACAAAAAAAACTAAGTTAAAAAACAGAAGCAACAAAATGTCTTCAAGACAGTGCTAAACATATATAATTTTTAATCATCTGTAACACAATATTAAACATGTAATTAAAAGAATTATAAATATAGTTTTGTGGACATATTTATTTCGTTTTTTAGTATCTAATAATAATACCCCCACTACTTTTTAGATACTTATTTATTTTATTTATTTTCTGCAGTTTGCGGGAAATTTCTTGCCAATTTGCTCATTACGTTTTTGCATGTTTTTGAAAGAGGTCAGACCAGTTTGTTCAAGTTTCGGAGGTTTAAATGCTAGTGGAGAAACTTCTGGTGATGCAGTTAATGTCAATCCAGGAGTTAAAGTGGTAAAATAATACTGGGGGAGACTGGGGACGTTTGTAACAGTTTTTGCATTTTAGTCTATTTTCTTGGAGTCTCCCTGAGCAAGTAGTGGAAAATGCATGACGAAATCCAGGAGCTGAACTTTTTTCACTCTTGTCGTGCATGCCAGTTAGTCCATACAAACGGTTTTATTTTGGCCATTTAAAAAAAATGTAGATTTTATTTGATTACTTTTTAGACATTTTTTTAAAAGATTATTTTTTTGACTGACCAGGGCCCCCATTTTGGCTGAATGTTAAAGAAGACATATAGAATAATGTGATTTTGGTTAACCATTTATAAAACAGAGAATTATGGCCACGTTAGATATACAGATAGATAGATAGATCATCTTTATCTTTAACATATGTACATACACAGATTTACACACACAGACTTACATACAAACACTTATATATCCATATTCATGTTCAAATACACACATATTCATATATATTAAACATAATATTGTTAAAGAAAAACAAGTCTTAGATTATAAGAATGAAGTTATAATTTTGAGGAAAATTTCACAATATTATGAGAAAAAACATACATTTTAAAGAATAAGTAGCACTATTACAAGATTAATGTCATAAATTTAAGAGATGAAAAATCCGAATGTTACTTGTAATGTAATGTGAGAAATAAACTCAGAATTTTAAGGTCTTTTTTTACTGAAGTGTATGTTGCACATGGTATGTTCAAGGATCATCAGAAATTTGAGAATCCATCAGTAATTTTTGCTTTTACAGTTTCTGCCTGGCACTTTTAATTATTGCTTTCAAATTGGACAATAAATAAATATAAAATGCAACCATTTTAAGTTGTATGCCCCTCCTCCAGGCCAACATAATAAAATCATATGTCCCTCTACAATGCTTAAAGAATTATTTGATATGCTTCCCCCTTTTGTGCCACCCCCTCCTCCCTAACAAACAGTCCCTTCTAGCTATACTTATAGCGCTGTCAGTGGTGAATTCTGCTCTTAAAGGCTGAATTCAAACAGCTTGTATATGCAGAAAATAAAGTGTTTTTGTAAAATAGCTCAGTTGCTGTCTCAGACTGTCATTGTCCCCCTTGTGCAGTTTTACACCCAACAGTGAAACACACTGTTTACCTTCAAAGACACACAGTGATGATGAGCACCCACTTTTAACTGCGTGATACCTCCTGTTACATAGACAATCTTTGACTGGACACAGAAAGCAACATGTTTTTAACTCGCACTGAACCAGAGAAAGAAGAGAAAAACTTAAAGATGTACGCTCACAGGGAATGCATGGTTAATAAAAATAATGCGCTTATTGATAATAACAAATAACAAATGGCGGCACTTTATCTCACAATTTAAACAGCAACAACAACAGGGCACCAGGAAATTACACAGAGATGGAAAACAGTCACACCTGCAGACGTTATTTAATACATTTTCATTTTAATAATTTAATATACTATATAATTATAAACATACATTCCTTTCGTTTTTTTAGCTGGAAATGTTACATAGAAAGCCATTTTGTCCACTTATATTAATAAGGGTGAACAAAATATTAAAAAACACATGCAGTTAATCACAAAAACTACAATTTAACAGTTTAACAATTGAACATTGGACTTTAACAGAAACGAAGGAAAAGTTTACTGCGGGGCTGCTGCCTCAGCACTGGTTTAAGTTTAGCTGTATTATATTCATATTGTATATTTAAAAGTATGTGTAAATAGCCTGTGTTTACAGGCTGTAATTAGAAACACTGACGCCACTAGAGGTCAGTGTTTCTCTGGTGTGTTTTACCTCTGATCAAACAAAATTACAGCTTTATATACAGAAAGAGTTATCAGCAGTAAAAACAATATATACATTTAAGAAGCTGTGTGTGTGTGTGTGTATGTGTTTGTGTGTGTGTGTGTGTGTGTGTGTGTGTGTGTGTGTGCGCGCGCGTGCGTGCGGTGTGGAGTGTATAGCTTCATGATTTTAATTATTGAGGTTTTAATCTCAGTTTTTCAAGATTATCAAGTCTGATTGATTTTGACTGACTGCCTCTGCTGCAGCTCCTGACACCACGACCCAGTAATTACACCGCACCAGGTGCAGTGTATGTACACAATGTCTGTACATTGCTGCAATGTGTGTATTTATTAATTTTCATTCAAATTTACAGCTCTACTTGGATCTTCGTCAGGTCAAATGGTCAAATCTGATCTGACGAACATCCAAGCAGGATCGAAACGTGTCTTCAGTAGACTTGTGTGTAATGGAGTGAGCGTGCAAACGTTACCCTTTTCCTTGTGTAAGTGGAAAAAATATGAATCATTGTCAATCATATCATAAATATACATATAAACATATAATCTAACATGTTCAAGAGTTGTCAATTTATGCTGTTGTAAAAACTGTCTCTTGTTTCCTTTTGCCACTGAGCTATAAACACAACATCTCACAAAATATCAGTTGATAAAGTATTTAGCTGCCTCCGTCCACATCCAGTGGACACACAGAGACACAGTCATCCAGCTGGAGTGGTGTTTGTTTCCATCTCATTAATGTAAATCCAGTTTTCACTCTCCTTTTACCTCCGATTTTGGTCTCCACCACCTCCAGGGAGATGTTTCTCTTTCGTCACCACTTCTCAGAGTCCTTTAAAAGGCCCCCGAGCCTCATGTTGAGATCCGTTCCTGAGCACCAGTCGTCACGGTGATGTGGAGTTGGACTCGGGGAGGACTGGCGCCCAGTCCGGGTACACATCCAGGGAGAATAACGGGACTCCCCATGTGGCCACGGCCAACAGGGCGGCAAGGACGCCAATCACGTTTACGCCAAGCCCCGCCTTCACCTGCAGCAGCAATCACACATTAAAGTGGTGGTATAACGTGGAGAATTAACCCTTTGAAACCTGAACTGAAGTGGTTTGTTTTCTTTCAGAAACACAGGGAAAAGGCAACGATCAGCTTGGCAAGAAATGTTCCATAAATTGCAAGAAAAGGGGGACAATAAAATTACATAAAAATTAGACACACACACACTAAACTACATTCATAATTATAATTACTCCATATTTAAAATATATGTTACAGAAAAAACATATGTAAAACAATATATAAAATAAATACATTTATTTATTTTAGGTTTTTTTTCAGCACTTTTTCTAGGTCATTTTCTTGTCTGTTTTTGTTTTTTACTTTTCATGTTGCTTATTTTCGGGTCATTTTCTTGTAACTAACTAACTTTCTTGTAACATACTGACTTTTTGTGTGTTGCAGCACATGTAGCCTTTATAATGCAATAAAATAAATCTGCTTTTTGTCACCACACCTGTTTGTGTGTTTGCACCACAGGACCTACCATGTCCATGATGTTGATGTGTCCGTAGGCGAACACGACGGCGTTGGGCGGGTTGGAGACCGGCAGCAGGAAGGAGAAGGACGTGCAGAGGGTGGTGGGGATCAGGACGTACAGCGGGTTGACGTGGATGGCCTCAGCCTGGAGAAAGACGAATCGCACAAACACAAACATCTGTCAGATTATTCGTCATTTAGAGACAACAGTGATCAAACGGGGATGGTCTTTTTCTCCGTCTGTCTGTCAAACACAACAGGTTAATCATATTTCATCATCATATTTCATCTCCCCTTCATTCTTTACAACTTCTATGAAAACAATCAAGAAACATGTTAGTCCGCGGGTTTCCATTACAGAATATTTTGGAAATGTCAATAAAACAGAATTGTGAGATGAGTGTGTTTACACTGAGTGATGCTCTACGACTTCTCCTCTCGTGATAACACTCCAGTAACCATGGCGATGGATGTGCAAAACATCAGCAGGTTTATTTATATTGCAGCCACCGCACTAGCCGTCATTATTTCTAATCCAAAGCCACGTAGGCGTGTTATGGAGCGATAATGGAAAGGCGAGCCCCTTATACGTGGGAGCGGCCACGTATGAGGGATTTCTGGGAGCTGATAGTCTACAATTTCACAGAGGAATTGTGGATTCAAAACTTCAGATGATCCACTCAACCTTCTCAGAGTTATGTGATGCAGTAACAGCTCTTGTAGCTCCTGCTGCATCATGAGGGAGCCAGTTCCTACTGACAAGCACATCCATATAGCATCATGTGACCTAGAAAAGACTAAAAAGTGTTTCCATTGCAGTTTTGTGAAATATGGCTTTTTCAAATCGCCTGAAATACCACCTCATGCAAATGTAAAAACTTTATTTTACTATAAATGCAAGGCTTTTTTTTATTTGCATGTTTCCATTAGGCATATTTTACACTTTCATTTTGCACAATTTTAGGGTTAATGGAAACCTGCCTATTGGGAAGATTTTGTCAGGTTTGGTACTAAAATCATATCAAACATTGTCGGGGATAAAAGTATAAAGACTCTGAGTTCTGCACCAAACTATGATTCTCAGGTGCTTTACTTAAACATTTCCATTTTCTGCTACTTTACATGGCTAACTCTGTTTGTATATAATAAATGTTGTTTAAATATGATAAAACACACATGTACGCTGACTGCAGATCAGTTTCTGTGCTCCATCTGTCTGGATGCTCATCAGTGTCCCATCGTAAAGAGGTTTTTAACACCTGACCTGAGCAGCAGGTCGATACTTTCATCTCTCAGAAAACAACCAAGTCACGAGATTAGAAACTCCTCAGCTGGTCACTGAAGGTATTAAAAAGCATCAGAAATCAAAAACACAGCTTTGAGCAGAAAGCCTACCAGAGGAGAGAGGATGGGCAGGAAGATGGTGATGGTGGCGGCGTTACTGGCCACTTCTGTTACCGTGGTGACGATGAGGCAGGCGACAGTGATGGTGGCCAAGACTGGCAGATCACCCAGAGGTGTCAGCAGCTCGGCCACCCACAGAGACAGGCCCGACTCCTGCGCGCGCGCGCACACACACACACACACACACACACACACACACACATTTTGACGTTTTAAAGCAGTTATAATACATATGTCATACCGTGCATGTGTATGGCTGGTTATAGCAGATTAAAGGA
Organism: Plectropomus leopardus; assembly: GCF_026936395.1. Lineage (NCBI taxonomy): Eukaryota > Metazoa > Chordata > Actinopteri > Perciformes > Serranidae > Plectropomus > Plectropomus leopardus. The sequence goes on from NC_142182.1 coordinate 2,790,038, forward strand.
TTAGTTTCCCCTAATTAGAAAACGACATTTTCCATTCTTTCGTCATTTTTGTGAAAGAAAATGTAAAACGCTGTGAGGAACCAAAGGTTGAAGCGTAAGGTTTATGTTTCACACAGAGACACGCGGCGTACCTTTGTGCCCTCAGCGAGTGCAAAGCCTCCGCCGACCAGCAGCGCCACCTTCCACGGCATGGAGGTCTGGAAGTCGCTCCAGGAGATCATGGCCTCTGGAGGGAAGAGATGGAAAATATATCCTGCTGACACCTTTACAGAGGCTTCCACTCTAACAGCTTATCAGTAAAAAAGAGCAAAATTACAAGCAAGTCAATTATAACTACCTCAAAACAGCACTTCAGTAGAGTAGCTGGGTAAATAAACTTAGTTACATTCCTAATTCAGTTACCCTGTTAAGCTGTAACGTGTCATTTTAATTACCGTATCTTCTGGAGGGTCCGTAGGCAGGAATGATGAAGAGGAGGAGGCCCAGCAGCAGAGCCACGGTGGCCTCAGTGATGTAAGCTGAATGTCTGCTCGAGACAACGACAAAAAAAAACCCAAATTCAATTTAAATACGTAAACAAATATATGTCATGTGTTGAATGTGTTATGTGAATATGTCAAACCCAAAACCTCACTCGTTTTGTTTTTGTCCTAAAATAGGTGGTTACTAACCAAACAGGAGGAAATACTTCAGTGACACACAACTTATGGCCCGCGGGCCAAATCTGGGCACTGATTGGATGCCAGATGGCCCCCAAAAACATTTTCAAATTCACAATAAAGAAAAAAGTGATTCACACTGGGAATTGTTTTTATACTTTTAGTATACATAAGATGCCAGAGTGCATAAAACAGAATCAAAATAGAGCTTATTTATCAAAAATAGTACCAGTGGAGGATCGCCCACAACCCCTGACAGAGGTCCTAGCTAAGACACTTAAATCCTAGAAATGTCCTGAAATCTCACAAATGTCCTAAAATCCAAAAAATATCCTAAAATCTGAAAAACATCTTAAAATCCTAGAAATGTCTAAAAGACTTAGGAACATCCTAAAATCCTGGAAACATCCTGAAATCTTACAAACGTCCTAAAATCCAAGAAATTTCCTGAAATTGTAAAAAAATCCTACAATCCTAAAAATGTCCTAAAATTCTAGAAATGTAGAAATGTCTTCAAATCCAAAATATGCCCAACATATGTCCAAGGCACTGAAATCCCCAAAACATCCTAAAATCCAAGAAATGGCCTAAAATCCTAGAAATGCTGAGTGGCCTCCTGACATTTTAAAATGGCCCCCAAGTAAAGCGAGCTGAGAATCACTGAAATACTGCATTTTTTGGGGACTATTTTCAGCGGCGGACTGATCCATAGAGCTGCAGGACGGTGAGTGAAACAGAAATGTGACTCACTCAGGGAAGAGAGAAGTCCAGCCCGGCATGAAACCTGGAGATCTGGTCAGCCACAACAACACCGTCAGCAGGAAAACCACAGCGGTCACCATCTCCTGAGAACTGAGTGAAGGAAGGAGGGATGAAAAGACGGATATTAGAAAGAACAGAATGATGTGAGAAGATGACTGGATGATGGATAAATACACATGTGAATGAGTGAGTGTATGAATGAACATACAACAGTCTGATTCAATTATTCAACAAAGGAATACACGAAACAACTCAATGAATTAATGAATAAATTAAAGAATCGGCTACATGAATGAACGTCCCCGTCAGTGTCCGCTCCGCTCTCATTCGCCACCGCTGACCGCACTGGTGTCCCCGCTGGTGTCCGCTCGGCTTTCATTCTCTGCAGGTGTCCACACCAGTGTCCCCAGAGGTGTCCACTCCACTCTCATTCGCTGCCAGTGTCTCTGCCGGTGTCTCTGCCGGTGTCTGCTCTCATTCTCCATCGGTGTCTCCACCGGTGTCCGCTCTGCTCTCATTCTCCGCTCTCATTCTCCGCCGGTGTCTTTGCCGATGTCTCCGCCAGTGTTATCGTCATCTACTCTCATTCGCCGCCAGTGTGTCTGCCTATGTCTCCGCCAGTGTCATTGGTGTCTCTGCCTATGTCTCCGCCAGTGTCATCGGTGTCTTTGCCGATGTCTTCGCCAGTGTCATCGGTGTCTCTGCCGATGTCTCCGCCAGTGTTATCGTCATCCGCTCTCATTCTCTGCCGGTGTCTCTGCTGGTGTCCGCTCCGCTCTCATTCGCTGCCGTTGTCTCTACCAGTGTCCGCTCCACTCTCATTCTCCGCCACTTTCGTTACCACGGTTACTTGTTTCACTTTCTGCTCCATACTGTGTGTAGAAGTTACAGCTCAACACACACTTCGTCTTCAGTCTGACTGGAGCTCCATCAGAAACATGACTTAAGAAATATTTACACATATACGGTAGTTTAACTGAATGAATGAATGAAAGAATGAAAGAATGAAAGAATGAATGAATGAATGAATGAAAGAATGAAAGAATGAATGAATGAAAGAATGAATGAATGAAAGAATGAAAGATCACCTCATGGCTCCCAGCGACCTGTATTCTTCTTCTATGACTTTTCTTGCTGCGGTCTCTTTGTCGCACTGCTGTCCTCCACGTCTACACAGGAACCTGAAGCTGTGAGAGTGTGTGTGTGTGTGTGTGTGTGTGTGTGTGTGTGTGTGTGTGTTGTCAGTACACACAGACACATTATATTACTGACAGATGACACTGAATCAAATGACTGACTGTGATTGGTTAAAGGCACACTGAGAGGAGGTGGCTCCAGCCGGCTGATGACTGAGCGTGTGCAGAGGTCAGCGGAGGTCACAATTAACCTGTTTGACACCATCACACCGCTAATGCTATCATTAGCGCCACACTCACGCCTCGGGCTTTAAAATTCTTACTGTCTTTTCTAAACACGAGATTAAAATAAAATGTAAAAAGTTTCGGAGCAGCTCAGCCACCGCGCGTGTGTGTGAGGACCACAGGTGTTATGTCATCTCTATTTATGACTTTCTTCAACATGTGCAAAAAGATAAATGATGGAAACAAATAGTTCAGCGTATACTGGCCTTGGACCGTATCTTCACAACAATAAAACACACAGGAGATAAAAATGTGATAAAGCTGTCATAAAAAAATGCAAACAAGGGAGATAAAACAGAAGATCAAGCTGATAATTCAGAGGTAAATAAAAAGAACTTATGTAAAGACGGGAGGCGAACGAAGCAGAACGCGTAACAGAATCAGATGAAATGAATAAAAACACAGAGAGGAGGCGATTAGCGGAGCAGACACTCACTCTGAGCCAATGAAAAGCCAGAACAGCCAGATCCACGTCAGCAGCAGCATGAGCACACTGATGGGCAGGCACAGCAGCAGCCAGTTTACAAAGTTAATGCAGTTGCACTCTGGGTAAATCCTGAATTTAAACACAATGTTTGTTAATTTAATGCATTTTTTAAAAAAATGCAAACAGAAGCTTTGAATCCTTTTGGTTTCTTGTCCTTTAATTTTCCAGCAGACTGAATTAAGCAAACATCCTTCACAGGAGAGTAAATTAAAATTGCAGTTTTATATTTAGCAAATACCACCTCTGACACAGAACGAGTTTTATTCATTTTGCTTCAATAGCTGGATTTTCTGTGTCTGCCTTTCCCTTTAGATTTTCTCTGTCTCACACACATTCGCTCGGCGTGTCTGTGGCTCCACTCACTGGTTGATGTACTCAGAGAAGATGAGGTTGGGCGAGGTGCCGGGCAGCGTGGAGATGCCTCCGATGTTGGAGGAGTAGGCGACGCTGATGCACATGGCTTTACACATCATCAGGTCCGCTTTACTCCTGCTGGGAGCTGCAGGCTCAGCGACCTGCAAGACAGCGCCGAGGGAGAAATGACCTTCAAGCGCTATTCACAGGAGATGAAATGATAGCTGTGCAGAGTTCATACACATTAACAGTACATTTCCATGACTTTTCCATGACTTTCTATGACTTTGAGGGAAATTTTAAAGACCATACATTCCCTGAAACGACTGCTGACACTCCCACCAGTCTTTCATTAATATAGAGTATTTTTTTCAAATATATATAATATTATTAAAAATAATTAATTCAGAAGAACTCAGTATAACTGAATATTTAAATATAACAAAGGGCCTATTTGTTATTTATGAGAGGTGGAGGAGTGTCAAATACATTTTACATACAAGAACTGTGAAAGGACTTATGTTTATATTTTTGGCTGTAGGAAAGGGGAATAAAACATTAAACTGCTTTATTTTGTACTGCAGATTTTGACAGAAAACATGCAAAGTTGGAAGGCATGTTTTCTTCTTTACATTTTTTTTTAATTTTGCAATTTTTAAAGGATAATAGGCAATTTTTTTAACTTTAAAAATCACCAAATATTACCCAATTTATCACAGTCAGAAACTGCAAAAAAATTTCTAATGGTCCTGAACACATCACGTCTTATTATAAAGGTTTGCGAAACATTTCCATAACTTTTCCAAAACTTTCAGGGTGTATTTAGTTTTCCCAAAACTTTTCCAGGCCTGGAATTTGCTTTTTGCACATGACTTTTGGAGAGTTTTTCATGATCATATAAACACTGGCTGTATTATCAATAGTGATATTAGATGAAGTAAGAACATAGAACTCATTTAAATAATAACATCTAATTAGCAATATTTTTGTAGTATTAGTGGTGTCAAACAGGGCTGTGAGTAAAAGTAATCTGAATAGTAGTGGTAGTGATAGTACTGTTGTCAGTAGTAAAGGCAGTGGTAGAAGATTATCAGCAGGAGCAGTAGCAGCAGTAGCAGAGATAGTAACAGCAGTAGATATCGGCAGCAGTAGTATTAACAGCATACAGCTGCGTGTGGTGCAGCACCAGTGTGCAGAAAGTTTTCTAACATGTACAGCAGTCGATATAGTACTGCATCATGTTTTCGCCAGGTTCTCATCCAAATTCGTCAAGTACTGACGTGTATTAAAATATACTTCTGCTTTCACAAGAAATGATAACTCGTCCTCAACCCGAGTCGCCACATGCTGCCGCTCTGCAGTGGACTTCACGTCTGCATATTACGCTCCAGATATTTTCTGCATCTGTTGTTGACGCTTTGGGATGCCGCTATCGTGATGTAAACACAAGCACATGGTGGGATGACGCTGCACGTGGTTATGTTTAGGCAACAAAAGCACATGGCGACCAATGCCGGGACGTCAGCAAACGAACATGCTCACACAACCAAACTTGACTAAACGCAGTCCCTATCAACAGTAAAATTCCATCTAAAAGTGTCAATAAAAGGAGCAAGCTCGGTCAACCACCAAAAACAGCAGTCAAAACACAGAAATGTCAATAAAACGAGCGCTCACGGTCATTTCCAACCATAAAATGTCCTAAAGTGCCACAGAGACAGTGCAGTAAGAAGGAAGATGTATTCCTATTTGTTGTATTATGGAAACGTGCATAACTTTAAAAATAAAATAAAAGTAGCGATAACAGCGAGAGCAAAGTATTCAGATTCAGCAGGTGTAGTAGTGGTTGTAGTACAAGCAGTAACAAAAGTTTTATAAAAATATATATATATTTTGTTTTTGGTGTTATTTGTACCTGAGCTGCATCAGGCGGTGAAACTGTCTGCATCTGCACACATGTGAAGGTCTGTTCAGGAACATCTGGATGCTTCTCGTCACTGAGAGACAGAGAAATAGAGTGTGAACAAATACTACATGTACTGACAAAAATACTGCAAACACCCACAGCCCACGGAGACAGTGAAGGCACCACAACAGCACAGCAGAAGTGATCAATGAGCAACAATGAACCGTACAAAAACACAATCCTCACATACCTCAAAATGTCTTTCATCTTTTCGACATGGCCGTCAGTTTCTGCAGAAATAACAGACTGTGGTTGATCAGCTTCTCTTTGTTCTTTAGACAACAGTGTCGCTATAAGAGGAAACATCCCCTGAACTATTGTTTATCCTCTCCAAAAACCCCCAAAACAAATCAGCTTGATTTCTGTCAAAAAGATGAAGGCAGGCAGAAATGACCCAGAAATGACCAACAAATTTGTAAAAACTTGAAAATTACCTGAAAATTAGCAACAAAAAAAAAAAGAAAAAAAGGAAATTAAAAAACAAATAAAAAAACACAAGGAAATTACCAGAAAAAAAGTATTAAAAATGATAAAATATAATTTGTATTATATTTCAACCTTTTAAATTTACCATTATAATAATCATACGCAGAGTTTGTGGACATGTTTTATCAATTTATTTAGAATAATCTTCTAATTTCTCTCTCGGGTTGTTTTCTTGTCACCTTTAACTAATTTCTTGTAATTTGCTCATTAGTCTTTTTGCATGACTTGAAGAAATCTAACCTTTGCTCAGGTTTCAAATGTTTAAATGATTGTGTCTGTATAAAGCACAACAAAAACTGATGTCCATCCAGGCTTTAAAGGGTTAAACACAAGCAGCTATACAAGAACTGTGTTTACTCAAAAACTGGTAAAAGTCCGACTTTGATGATTATTGATCTAATCAGTATTCAGGAGTATGAATCTGATGAGGCCTCCAGTGTCAGTTTTTAACACTCAGTGGTGCTACCAAAACATTTCAGCCTCTACCAAAGAAACAGAGAGGCCGTAAAAACACTTAAAGTGCCGCACTAATGACCTTTGTAAGGTTTTCTTGGTTTGAGTGTTTGTTCGTTTGTATAAAAACAGAACAAAATGTAAAACCAGGTACCGTCCAGCTGCAGAGTGGGGTTGTCTTCGCCGGCACGCCCCCCATCGTTGGCCCTCAGGAGCTGCTGGAGAACAGCCTCCACGATGGGCATCACCATGGTAACAGCCGAGGTGTTTTGGACCCACATGGAGAGGAACGCACAGCCGGACATAAAGCCCAACATCAACCTGGAGACGACAGCAGCGTCAGAGCAGAAGCATCCACAAACACTTTAATCTGCAGCTCCCCAAAATACTTTTCCCTGAGCCTCCCTGAGTGACTCAGAGAAAAAGCATCAAGTGTTCAAGGACCATCGGAAATTTGAAAATCCAACAATATTTTCTATTTTTACTGTTTCTGGCTGTGATAAACGGTGCAATTTTGACAATTTTATTTTGACAGACCAACAAGTTCAGAGGGTGTGGTTTCTTTAAAATCACCAAAAACCTTAAAAGAATAAATGTAGAACAGACAAGAAGTTGCTGAAAATGTTTAAAGACAAAAATATAATAATAATATGACAAAGGTTTTAAATCACCAAAAATTTTAAAGTAAAAAATATCACCAAAAGAAAAAAGAAAATGCGAAAAAGGATTAAAAGACCAAAAAAAGGCAAAAGTTTTTCAATTACCAGGAAAAAATATTGTCAAAAATTTTAAAAGAAAAAAAATCATCAAAATTAATTTTTTAAAAAAATGCCAAAAGTTTTTGGTTTTTTTAAATTGCACCAGAAGATTTAAGGGGAAAAAAAACATTTTCTCTTTAAAAATCATTGGTTATTTATCATTGGATAAATAAAAATACAGCCATTTCAACTAAATTAAACTGTGTTTGACATGCCTCCCTCTTATTGCACCACCTCTTCCCCTCATATAAATAATGAACAGTCTCTAATAATAATAAAGAGACCCGGATCTAATAATCTGTCATTCTGTTTACACTTTTACTCGTCTAAATGTACTTAGTAAGATTCTGCCACTTTTAACAAAAATACAGACTATTTTTCCAACTCTATTTAACAAATGTTCACTAATATAAGTTGTAAAATATTGTGTTTCTACTCAGTACTAATTATCAACAGCTACACATATTTCTAACATCCTAAAAATAATGATTTAATGATGCCAGAGTGCATTAAAAAGCATAAACACCGAGCTTGTTCATCAAAAAGGAGGAAATGTTCGTGGCGCTCACCATGCAGGGTTGACTCCCACCATGGTGACGAGCCTCAGGGCGATTCTGCGGTGGAGACCCCACTTCTCGATGGACGTGGCGAGGCAGATGACGCCCACCAACAAGAGGTGGAAGTCTTTAAAGTACTCCTTCGCCACCTGGAGGAGAAACACAAACAGAGATATTTTAGTACGTTAGTGAGCCAGGCTGGAGGTCCATTTCTAGTTTCTTCATTAAGTTTTACAAATCTCAAACTTCCTAAAACTTTTTCAAGTTAAAGAATAGCGAGGTGGCCTTCCAACAGACAGACGGACTCACGTCGGAGGACTTCATGATGCCAAAGGCAGGGAAGAGGATGGCGGGGAGCATGGCGGTCATGGACAGAGGAATCACCTCGGTCACCCAGTACATCGCCATCAGCAGCAACACGAAGGCACATTCTGACTCCTACAGGGACACAAAAATAACACACACACACACACACACACACACACACACACACACACACACACACACACACACACGCGCGAGCACGCGCGCACACACACACACACACACACACACACACGCATGCACGCACACACGCACGCACACACACACAGAGCTGCTCTTTTTTCCCCTTTTTTTTTGCATTTAATTTGTCATTACGCTCGTTTCAGACAGTTCATTCATGAAGTGGTTGCGGGTAAAATGAGGGAACTGATGATGAATGTAAATCCAGTCCCGTTTTTAAAGAAAATTTGTTGTAATTATTTTAAAAATTGTAAAAATGTCCTGAAAACTATATTTATGTTATAATATCCTCATATTTGAAATATCATATAAAAAAAACTTTAACAGGTTACATGAAATTTTAAAACGCATTCCTTTTCAAGGTGACACTGATTATGTCCATGTCAAATTCACATTGTCAAATGTGATTTTACTGAACCGTTTTTGAGAAATTTAAAGGGAAAGTCAGTAGATATTATGAAACTCCTAATTTCATCCTATTTATTTATCACATTTATGGTCTGACTCATTGGGTGTTGAATGACACCAGTAAGATGTGGTTTGTGTACAATAATATTCTGTTTGAATATAAGTTGTTAAAATTTAACAGGTGTTGCTGTAAATAATGTCGGTGTTGTTTCATGTAAATTTGAGCATCTGTTCAGTTTAGTTTGTGTTGCTGATATTCAGGGAAAGCTGTTAATGATAATTTTTGCAATAGTCCGGTTGGCGTCGTATGAAGGAGACTCACCTTCGTCCCAACGATGAGAGGAAGAGGAAGCAGCAGCAGCGGCGTCAGGACGACCACGGCGACGCTGCGATAGTTCCACAAACCTCCTCTGAACGTCCTCGGCATCCTGCTGCTTCTGCTGTCTTTTCTCTTCTGCTGTGATTCTGCCGTCTCGAATGACTGACCCGCCGTGGAGCTGGCAGGAACACCGTGTCACGTTGGTGTCACACAGTGTCACAGAGGGAGTTCGAGGTCACAGAGTTTTCTTGAGCAAGATACCAAACATGCTCACTAATCGCCGGTTATCTCTGCAGGAACGTAACGGTGAGATAATAATGTGACACGGCCGTTAATTTATGGTGCTTTAAAGGAGTTTTAATCTATATCTGGCAGTAAAAATGTGTTCATATCTGAGTGGTTCAATTTAAAACTCCGTCTGTTTGGAGTTGTTCTTCTGGACAACAGTAAACATCCTGAACCCTGAAAACTGAAATCTGTTTTCTCATCTAACTCTAAAGACGACGGCTAAAGAGAAGATCCCAAAACATTTACCAGACTCCTTTAACCGTTTGAAACCCGAGCAAATCGACTTGATTTCTTTCAAAAACGTGGAAGAGGCAAAGAGCAACTTAAGAAGAAACAACCCAAAAAGTGCAAGAAATAGGCAAATTATTATTTTTTGCAAATTATCTGAAAATTTGACAAAAACAAACACGGAAATGACCTTAAAAAAAAGTGTCTCTTGTTCTATTAAAAACATGATTGAAGATGTAATTATGATAGCTATACTATAGTTTTATAGTATAATATTGTTAAAATGATGATAATTCTGTAACATATTTTCAATTATGTAATTATAAAATATTTTGTCCTCAGCTTTTTCTTTACTTCCCTTTTTTCTGTTTTTTTGTTTTTTTTTACTAAGTTGCTCATTGCCTTTTTTAAATATTCTCATTTCTTAATGTCTTCTGCCATTACACAGGCATCAGTTAACTAGTTAGGCAACAAATTAGTAAAATGTTACAAGAAAGTTACCTGAAATGCTTTTTTAAAAAAAGGAAAGTAAACAAACAAACAAACAACAACAAAAAAGTAAAAAGTAAAAGAAAATATATTATTTATCCTGTAACATCCTCTGAATATATAATTCCAGTACTCATAAATATAGTTTCTGGACATTTCCCATATTTCTTTTTTCTTCCGTTCTTAATTTTTTCTAAAAATGTGTCTGCATTTTTTAAAAATAACTTAAAAACTTGGTCATACTCTTGTTGCCAAATTGATGAAAAGAAACTTAAATTTCAATTTTCAATTTGTTGATTTTTTTACTGGGTTGCTCACTGTCTTCCACCATATTTTTAGAAGAAATCTCACCAATTTTTTCTGTTTTTAATGCATGTGAAAGGCGTCTGAATGCAGCACAGGAAAACTGACGTGGATCCAGGTGTTAAATGGATAATTTACTGATTTATCTGCCAATCAGACTAAATCTCTCTCTGCCCAGAACCTGCGTGAGGACGAAAGTATTGTGTCGCAGAAAAGGTCAGCAGATAGATGTATGAATTTTCTCGTGAAAATGAAAAGAGACGCACCTTACCTGACCGCCAGCTGTGACCGTGCGAAAGCATCTGCACACATCAGCGCTGTTACAACGTCTGTTAACGGGTCTCAGCGCTCATCAGACATCACAGAAAAAAGACAAACTGCAAGAGGAAAAAACAGCACAGAGTGACACTTTAACTCCTTATCTTAAAGCCCTGAGAGGGCCAGGAAAGAGTTAAAGTCTATTCCTGACCTTTGACCCTTGGCAAATGTCTCTGATTATCAGCGTGCAGGAGAACTCACCAGAAAAGGAAAGAGATGGATTTAAACTGAGGATTTAAATGTGGATTTGGTCAAATATTTCACACAAACGTTCCCAGAGAATAATTATCGACTTTAACAGTTTTTATCTTAATCGATTCCTAATATAACAAAGTAAAAATACTCCATTACAAGTAACCTCCAGTTAAAATCTTACAGTACGAGAGGATATTCAGATTAATATTCAAACTCCTGATGATTTAAACGTTTTTTTTTTCACCTGAGCTGTCTCTGAAGTGTGTGGTCCCTCTCCGAACAACCACACACCGACGTTTCCCAAATCTGCACTCAGACGGGAACTCCAACGATCTGACACAACTATTCAGATATTTGCTATTTTAAGGATAAACTGTTTGAAGTATTCATGCTGAGCTCGTGGAACTGCACTGCATCATATCTACAATTCACAGAGAGATTAACGGGTGACATTTCCTGGTGGATACAAACTGTAAGCAAAAGTCAAGGTTTTTTTTTTTGGTATTTTCGGGTAATTTAGCTGTAACTTTTTACAATTTTTTTGCTAAATTTTGGGCAGTTTCTTGTTAAATATCTCCTTCTTCCCATGTTTTGAAAGAAATCATACCTTATTACTCAGGTTCCAAAAGAGGAAGTCATCATAGGAAAAAAGGTGAGCACAGATCTGCAGGCGCCCGGGTCTCTGACGAGCCAATCAGAGCCGAAAAACAGACTCGGACCGGCTATCTGGCAGTTCCAGCATTTGCCAGATAACCACCTTGTGGGAACGGGCTTCCACCGGTAAAGATGGAAAAAAAGTGACAAGAAAAAAGTTAGAGCATCTAGCGATGGCCGACTTGATGCTGGTATAGCCCATCTGATAAGTGGAGACACGATCCCAAAACTGAAAACGGGCTGAAATCTGTTTCCATGTTCCCGGTTGGAGAGCCATTGATTTTTAATGTCAAACTGCTAGTTTGAGTTTTTTATTTTTTTAATTAAGGATTAAGGATTTTCTCGACCTTACAATCCTAGAAGCCAGATCCCGAACGAAGGCAACTAAATCAGACGTTCAAAGCCACCAAACCAAAATGAATCAAAATAAACCAAAATAAATTCACTACATAAAAAGCAACTTTATAAGATTTAAGAGAAAATGTTTCGAAATTAAAGGTGAGCGAGGGAGGACACTCTGACAGAAAAAAAAAAGTGTTTCTTAACGAGCTGAGTCATATGGGGTGTCAGTGGTGTGCTGGCCTGTCGCCATGGTGATGGGCTTGGAAACGAGGTGGTTGCCCAGGACAGCGGACCGCTGAGAGTCCAGGTACTCGGTCACAGTGGCGATCTGGCTGAAGTGGCGCCGAGCCTGCCTGTGTTTCTGTTCAATGTCACGAATGAGCGCTGCCTCGTATGCCTGACCACACACACACACACACACACACACACACACACACACACACACACACACACACACACACGCACACACACACACACACACACACACACACACACACACAGAGGGGGGAGACTGAGTGTGTGTGGCAGCTGGAGCCCAAACTGCTTTTCTTACTGTTTGACTGGACAAACAGAAAGACGATCAAACAAAGAGCCAGAGCGGCGCAGGAAGTTCACGACCTCTTTTACAGGTTAAAAATAAGAGTGTTTGGTGACGCTCGGTCCCGTCTCATTTAAACGCCACCGTGCACAAAGCCAGGACCATAAAGAAATCTTTACGTGACAGCTCGTGTTTCTCGTTGAAACTCTTTATAGCGATGTCACTGTGTTGCCAAAACTCAAAAAAAAGGACAGAACAACAAAAACTTTGCACATCAACTGAAAAATTAGTTGATTCTATTCTGTTGATGAACAAATTAAGGGGTAGGTTCGGTATTTTTCAACCTGGAACCTTTTCTTTTCTTTTCTTTTCTTTTCTTTTCTTTTCTTTTCTTTTCTTTTCTTTTCTTTTATTTTATTTTATTTTAGGAGTGTGTGTATGTAAAAACATATATATATATATATGCATATATATGTAATATTCATACTATATAGAGATTTTATCTTAAGTTGAAAGTTATTTTATTTTTATTTTTTTTATTTTATTTACTCTTCTAGATATATTTTCCAGTTTAAAAGGAAAAAAACAACAAAAAAAGGGGTATTGATGTGATAATGGTCTAAAACAGTTTCAACTGTTTTAAAACTCTAAAAAAAAACAGAAAATTGAACAAAAAAAAAATCCTAATCTGGCGATAATTCAAAAGTAACACTTCATCAGATGTCATATTTAATGTGCTGTGAGTGTAAATGTTCACAGGGACAGACCTTGTGGACGTCCTCCACCTCCAGGTGAGCTGAGGTCTCCTCTTTGGACAGCAGGATGCAGTTCCAGGGGGTCCAGTCCCTCTGACGCTCCCAGCGGACAAACACCAGGTTGTAGAGGTCGCTGCTGGCGCTGAGGGCCGAGCAGGACGCCCAGACCTCCTTCACCAGGTGCTGCATGTCCTTCGCCTGAGGACGCACAGAATTGGTCAACCTGTGGACACTCCTTTCAAGAAACTCACCAGAGCATGCTCAGACATGCGCAGACAGGATTTTAGGACGTTTCTAGGAATTTAGGATGTTTCTCAGATTTTAGCAAAATTGTTGGAGTTTAGGATGTTTCTAGAATTTTAGGACATTCGGGTCATAGCTAGGACCTCTGTTGAGGGTGTGGGTGATCCTCCACGGGCACTTTTTTTGGGACCTTATAGGGGGCCAGATTTGTGATTGAGATTTGTGTAATTGTCATGACAAATATGTTTTTTGCATGTGTGAAAAGTGTCATATTTGTATCTGTATGTAACCTCTTGACTAGAGGATGCAAAATGAATTTCAGAGTAAACTTGTATTATAGGTATAAATGTCGGGGAGTGGGTACCTGCAGGACAAAAACATAAAAAAAAAAAAAAAAAAACTGCACAGGAAAGCAACAATCGTACAGAAGAATCTAATGAAGTGTGTGAAGTGAAAGCGGGTCACCTGCAGCAGGATGGGAATCTGGTTTTTCACGCTGAGCTGCTGCTCGTCGGCTCGCAGCCTCATCAGGATGGTTTTGTAGCACGAGAGGTCGTCCCGAGTTCTGGCTATGTTGTCGAGTCCGGCGCAGTCCCGGCAGCGGCCGATAGGCCTTCGAGGGCCGACGGCGGACAGGCTGAAGTTGTCTGACTGCAGGTAGCGATTACAGCCCCGGCAGAGGAACATGTTGCCCTTCAGCTCAGACGGATTCTGAGGAACCTGGGATACATTTTAGAGGATACGGAGATATTCGTATATAATTTATCTCCAGGAGTCTAAGGTTTGCGAACTTAGCCGGGCTCTTTGCTCACCTTCAGCACCTTGGCCACCTGAGGGTTAAACGCTGGTGTTTTGATGAACTGCAGGAACAGAGTGGAGATCCTCTTCCTCAGACCCACCAGACTGGCTGCCTTAATCCCACGATCCATCAGGTCCACCTCCCTGTCAACCAAATCCACGATGTCCCGGGTCAGAGGACAGTCATGCTCCTGTCCAATAACGATAAAACAGATATGCTCACAAAAAAACGATATCTGTTAGTACTTAATACGTGCTCACAGACTTTTATTTTGGAGGGACTCTCAACATGATTGGTGTTATATTTTTGTCTTTGCTTTGTTTTCTAAAGTGTTAATATGTTAATACACACACACACACACACACACACACACACACACACGGAGCTGTTTTTTTTTAAAAATGTGTGTGTGTGTGTGTGGTACCTTGACAGTGTGTCTGAGCGTCGTGAGGACGTTGCATCTCTGCTCGCGGCCGACAGTGAACAGGTTGACGTGCTCGTACAGATCTCGCAGCTCTCTGGCTCTGATGGTGTGTTCGTTGTCCATCTCAATCGGTCGACCGTCTGCCGCGAACCACCGATGAGGAGCGGCAGACTGAAACACACCAACACACTGTTATTGCTGCTGCTAACGATACTGCTGCTGTTGTGACTGCTGCGTCGCCTGACAATATAACTACTAATGCTTTAATAACCGAGTTATTATCAACTATTCATCAAAGATAGTTACTGATGCCGCTAAAATACTCCTGCGACTGAAACTGGTATTACCACAACAAACACAATAACTACTGCTACTCTTACCACTGCTACTAGTACTACTACTCATACAACTTGTAGACGCAGTAGTAAGCCACAACTACTACAACCAATACTTCTGCGATCATACTAACCTGCTTCAGTCCTACGAATAATACTAATAACTAAAAATACTCTTTGACATCCTCCTGCTACAGCGATACTCAACTTTCAGCTCACAGGCCAAATTTGCCCCCAACAGGGGACTGGGTGGCCCCCCAACAATTTTCAAATTCACAATTAAAATAAAGTGATTCACAGTGGGAATGGTTTTTGTAATTTTAGTACACATGAGGTACCAGAGAGCATCAAAATAGAGCTTGTTTATCAAAAAAGTGCCAGTGGAGGATCCCCTGACCCTAATGTCCCAAAATCCTGGAATTGTCCAATCCCAAAAACTTCCTAAAACCCTAAACATGTCTTAATATCTGAGAAATACCCTAAAATCCTTGAAATGTCCTAAAATACAAAAAACTCACTCATTTTGCAAAAGTGGCCCCTGAACAGAACAGGTCGAGTATCCTTAGAAATGTCCTAAATCTGAAAAATGTCTTAAAATCCCAGAAATGTCCTTAAGACATTAAATTCTAGAAACGTCCTAAAATCTAAAAAAATGTTCTTAAATCCTAGAAACATGTATGGGGCTGCTGCGACTGGCCCCTGGCCTCCTGTCATTTTGCAAAAGTGGCCCCTGAGCAAAGTATCCCTGCTTTAAATAGTAAAATATTTTATGCTCCTGTGCTTTTAAAGTATCTAAACTTTGATATTTTAACTGCGACTCCTCTGAATTGAACACTGAAACTCAAAGTAGAATTAAAAGATCATCCTGATTACGGCGGGCTGTTAACTCTTTTTGTGCTGTGTCTGCTTACATGAACGTTAGCTCTTTTTTTGTCTTTGAGTGTTCCTCTTCTGGCAGAGTTTTCAGTGAAAATACGTTTTTACTGAAGCCCTCACGACAACATGGAGATCGTTTTAAAGCCGACATCTAACTGAACATAAAAACGGTTTGGGTGTGGAGTGAGGAACAGTGACCTCTGACCTTGTCCAGGAAATTTCTGACGGTTTTGTCGTAGTTGTCGCTCTGGACGCCGATGCGATGGCGGCCGATGGCGGCGATCATCTCGGCCTCCTGCTTCAGCAGCAAGCAGAGAGCTGCCTTCCTCTCAGCTCCACACAGAGACGCGTTGATCCGCGTCTCCTCCTCACACCTCCACTCTGAAACACACACACGTAGAATAAGTTACTGCTCAGCGTCGGCTCTGAGAGCAGAGTGAGACCTCCTCACACACATACTCTCTAAAGCCTGGTAAAGCAGGTTGAAGTCCTCCCTCTTCTGCGGGTTCATCCAGCGTTTTCGGCGGTCTCTCAGCTGCTCCTCCTTCTCCTCCCTTAACTTCCTCTCCCGCATGTCCATCCAGGCCAGCCGCCGGTCCCGATCCGTCTTCAGCCGGTCCACCGCCTGCTGGGCCAGCCAGCGCCGAGCGTACGACTGCAGACAGATCACCTGGGCGGGTGACGAGAGACGAGGAGAGCAGCTCACCACAGAGGAGAGAGATGAGCTTTGTAAAAGTAAAACTTGTTTATTTCTTTATTTTTTCACTGTATTCTATTACATTTCTATTTAATGTATTTAATTTTTGCTCCATGAGATAAAGAAGACTTTCCATTTTTGTCCAGAGGGTGAAATTTCTGCCCTACAGCCCAAATTGTCTGACAACTGGCAGGTGACCCCGTGAACTTTCCTCCAGTGCCACAATCAGGACAAATTTTTAACTTGTATGCAACATGATGAAGCTGAGTTGACCATTTCTACATTAAAGGGAATATTTGACATCTATTGTGAATATTCAGTAGATGTTGGTGGTAAATGTTGCCAACTGAAGCAATGAACTACAGCTTTAAAGCCCAGCTGTGGAGCCCTGCCGGCAGTGACTACATGTACCAGGATGCATTGTGCGCCAACTTTTGACTAATGCAGCAGCCTTCTAACTAATGCAGCTTCCTTCTGACAATTGCAGCTTCCTTCTGACAAATGCAGCTTCCTTCTGACTGATGCAGCAGCTGCCTCGGACTCTCTCTGCTGCATTTCATCAGTCGTATACTTTGACTCAAATAATATCCAACCAGAGGCAGCCAAATCACAGTAAAATGTATCCTTATCCACAACAGCCTCTGCACTCATATTTTGGGATGCCATCTTCACTGCTGAAATGGGACTGGTTTGTAATATAAACAAAGAAAACGGAAAGAGGGAGTTCTGTTTTTGAGCTGCATCTGGAGCGCGGCCCTTAGAGGTGGAGGCTAGAAATTGAAGCTAAATAGCTGGTAGGTCAGTGATACTAAACTTATGGCTCAATTGTCAAATCTGGCCCCCAACAGGGTGTCAAGTGGCCCCCCAATCATTTTCTAATTTACAATAACAATAAAGTAATTCACACTGGGAGTTGTTTTTGTACTTTTAGTATACATAAGGTGCCAGAGTGCATAAAAAACATCGAAATAAAGCTTGTTTATCAAAGAAGTGCCAGTTGAGAATTCCCCACACATCCTGACAGAGGCCCTAGTTAAGCCCCTAATGTCCTAACAGTCCATGAAACATCCTAAACCGAGTAAGGTTCTTAAAATCTGAGAAATGTGCTCAAATTTTCAAAATGACTTAAAATCCTAAAAAACGTCTCAAAGTCCTAGAAACATCCTAAAATCCAAAAAACACCCTGAAACTCTAAAAAAAATCCTCAAATCTGAGAAACGTCCCAAAATCCTAAATATCCTTATATCTGAGAAATATCCTCAAATCCTAAAAACATCCTAAAATCCCAGAAATGTATCAAAATCCTAGAAAAGTCTTACAATCCTAGAAGCCTGCTTAAATTCTTGAAATGACGTAAAATCCAAGAAACATCCTAAAATTCTCCTGCTGGTGGGTAATATCATGTGAAGCTTGTCTGAAAACAATGATGAAATGGAATATAAAAAGCTAGAAATAATACATAAAAATACTTCATGCATTATAATCACAGCCAAGCTCGGCGTTCACTCACAGCTTTCAGCCTCCTGTCATGATACTCGTCAGCAGTGACGTATTCGCCGGCGGTGACCAGCTTGTCGTTCTTGCAGGAGTCGTAGTCGTCGATCCCGGTTATCTGGGTGGAGGCATCGACGGGACACTGCTGCTCCGGAGACTTCAGCTCTACTGTCTGACAGAGACAAAGAAGAAAAAATAAAAATATTAAAAAATAACATCCTGGGGCACAAAGCCCGCATCCTCGCCACAGCAGCTGAGGTCTGATTCTGACCTCGGCCCTTCGCTGCATGTCACCACCTCTACCCCATTTCATGCTATCGCCGTCCTGTCTAATAAAGGCCAAAATAGTCTTAAATAATGAATGAACAGACGAATAACATTTTAATGCGTGTGACAAAATGTCTCCTATCCCTCCATCCTTCCTCAGGTGGAGGGATGAGTTTCTCCGGATGCTGAGCTCACACCTCACACAGGTAACCTGCATCAGATGCTCGAACTGTGGAAGTATTCGGTGAGTTTCGTGATTGTGCCTGCGGAGGGATCAGCTGATATGGATGAGCAGCGTAATGGAGGGAAACAGGGAGGCGGCGGCGGCGAGCACCTCCAGGCCACAGCTGAGGTCACAGGCTCCGCGCCGTTAATGGAGGTTCACTGCAGGCGAGACGAGGTGATGAATAACGTTTTACATTTTCCAGGCTTGTGACGCAGACTGATGATGCTCGAGTACCCGAAAAAAGTCTCAGCCTCGAACCCTTAATTATTGATGACCTTTTAAAGTCTGGAACCAAAAAGACGGCGCACACATTTTTACATTCAGCTGGAAAACTTATTATAGAAGCACATCTGCATAAATGAATAAATGACTCCCAAAACGACAGACATGATGAGCCGACAGACGAGTTAATCTCCCGTGGAGAGCGTCAGCTGAGTGATCATTTTAACGCTGTGATGGACGTAAACATTTCCTGGTGAAATCAATAAAACACTGAGCTGATAAAATTCTGTTTCATTTTAAAAAAATATGATAAAAAGTCAAAGGTCGCAGACTGCGTCCATAACGACCCGAGCAGAGGAGTCAGCGAGCGAGCATCAGGGTGAGAAACATCCGGCCACAGAGAGTTTGACCTTTCATCAACGCCATCAGCTCTCGCTTCCTTTCCAACATCTGCAAATCTGATTCATGCAAACAGATCTATTAAGATTCAGGTTAACAAGATTTATAAAGACGGAAAACAAGGCAGACTCGACAGGGGAGCCCAAAAAAGGGGGGAACATATATAAAAAAATAAAATAAACATTAAAAAACAAAAGTAAAAACAGATTATAAGAAGTAATGACCATAATATACAATAAATATTAATAGAAGGTGGAATTACAAGCAAGAGCATGGAAATGAGTCTTGAGCTGCTTCTTAAAATTATCGACAGAAGTTGCCTCTCTTATTTGTCTGCGATAAATCGAATTTCACAAAAAATAACCCAAAGCTCAGGAACATCCGGCCACTTTACACTGAACAGTAACAAAGTCAAGGGTCAGAGGTCAGTGTGCTGTGACGGCTCATTAAAAACAAAAAAAACAAAACTGTACATGTCGCCACCATTAAAGACATTTTTCATCTTTCTCCTTCTTTCATGTTTCAGCCTTTTCTTGTTTTTTACACTTTAAGAAATAAAAGAAAAAAAGTGTAACTGTGACCTGATTCACAAATTAAAAGACAAAAGAATTCCTGTCATAACCTCACATGGATGACATGAGCTGCGAATAAAGACAGAATAACGAGGCCAACAGGCTGCGACCCTGTGATGTGTCAACAATCTTCACTGTTTACACACACACACACACACACACACACACACACAGAGGTCTCATTACTGCAGCGGTGTGTGTCTTCATGTATGTACATCTGTAATGAGCCAACCACCTTCATTAGAGAGTGAGTGTTTGGCAGAGGGTGAAGGTGAGTGACTCATACACTCCCTCCATCTTATGAGGGCGCGCGCACACACACACACACACACACACACACACACACACACACACACACACACACACACACACACAGCACCTCTCTGAGGCTGAGGGATTTCTTGAGATTTCAAAATTGTTGCTTTCCGCATAACATATCACACTCCTCCCAAGATTTCCACTAAACTAATTCAATTTAAAAAATCAGTTGCTTTTAATTTAATGATTTTTTGTTTTAAAAAGTATTAACGTATGTGGTAGCCGAACAAAAAATGAAATAAAATAAAATAAAATAAACAAAACACGGTGTCTTTGAGGAAGAAAAAAAAACACAATAGAAATGATCCGACAGGCTGAAAATAAAAACTGTTCTGGTGGAGCTCAGGACTGCAAATTATTTGACTTTCTAGAAACACTGAACATTATATACATTATAAATTCTGAATTACAAATTATAAAATACATTATCAATTTAAAAACACAATTTTAAAGCAGTGAAAAACTACAGACTCCTAAATGCTCCTGCAGATTCTCCCAGAGAAGCCAACATGATCACGATTCGTCTTTAAAAAATTCATGAAGAAATGCAACGTTTTTGTTTCTTGAGGGCACTTTTAACCTCGTTTTACTTTCCTTTGTTACACAGTCAAAACTTTGTTTTGTTTGTCTGTCTGCAGTGAAAATTATTCTGCCAGTTTCTGGGAAGCTTTCGCTCTCTGTCGTCTAAAGTTTAGTTTGTTTGTGTTCAAGCAGCAGCAAAAGTTCCTCACATTTATTCCATCTGACAAAATGTAAAAGATAAAGATGGATGATCACTGCGATGGATTTTTATAGACATAAAAGTGTGGAAGTGAAGAAATCAGTCTGAACAGTGACGGATGATTTGGAAAAAGATCCGACGTGATTATAAATAATATGCTGATTTAAAGTTACAGGGTAAATTAACCCCCCAGCATGGTATTACTACGTGATTTCGGAACTAAAAATTATTCTATATAATGGATTTTCTTCTTAATATAGATGAATTAATGCACGAGACTGTCAGAATCAAACTAATTAAAAGTAACGTTGACCAGAGAGGAGTTACTGTGACCGTTCGTCTTCTGTCTTCTGGTTCAAGGAGCTCATTTATTCCCTCTCGCTCTGTAATTAGACTGTTTAATTTGCACATGAAGTCATGTTGTCTCATGCATGAATGAGAACGCTGTACTGCAGTAATGAGTGACCTTTAAATGCACCACACACACACACACACACACACACACACACACACACACACTTCGAGTAGTTTCATGTGTGTCAGTGAGCTTTAAATCATAGCGTCATTATTATTATTTAATTCTGTCTGAAAATACGTGTATCATCTCCTGAAGACCACAGTGGGGTGTTTTGGTTTTGAGGCTCTGTCCTCTACCTGTGTGTCCCGGCTGAAGACCGCCACTCGTCTCTCTGGTCTCCTCTTGGGCAGGGTCTGGACGGCGGCGTTGTGGTACTCCACCCCCGTCAGTCGATGTCTGTAGCCGCCCAGGAAGGCCTTCTGCTGGGGGGGACGCTCGATCTCCACCACCACCTGCTGGAACATGTCCTCATCTGGAGGACACAGAGAGACGTATCACGGAGCTCAAGTCTGTCAGCACGGCAGTAAAAAGTGTTTCTGTGGTCAAGATGTGGTCTAACAATCCTGCATGAAAAGTGATGGGATTTTTCAAACAAGGAGACAAAAAAACGCAATATTTGTAATGATATTAATAATTATTAATATTATAATATATAATATATTATTATTAATATTAATATCAAATATACAGTATGCGATGATTCACAATTATCTATCTATCTATCTATCTATCTATCTATCTATCTATCTATCTACGTATATTCAAGTTTCTCAGTGTCTTTTTCTGTCATTTTGTCCCACAGAGTCTGAACTGACAATTATTTAAATTAACATTTAACCGATACATTCATAAATATATGTTAATTAAGCAAAATAAGTAAATTTCTCAATTATTAATTCTATTTCCTATTTTTATATATCACTGTAAAATATTTGAGCCTTCATATTGAACTCATCTTTTTTTTTTTCCTTAAAAATTTACTCGGCAAATAAGATGGTAAAGTGACAACAAAATCTCCACAGTAATTCCTTTAAGGCTGCATTTCATGATTTCTGACGGACAAACAGATGAAACGTCACTTTATCAAGTTATGACCATGTTGGCAAACAGCTTCCTCCACACTCAACACACACACACACACACACACACACACACACACACACACACACACACACACAGTGTGACAGTCACAGATTGGGGGTGTTCACACCTGTTTGGACTCGGACGGTGATGACGTCCGGCATGTTGTCCTGCTCGGGGGGTCGTAGTGGGCGGAGCGGGTGGCTGGTCGGGTCGGTGGAGCTCATCTCCATGCGGGTGGAGCCGTGAGGCCGGACGCCGAGCTCCATCAGGCTCTGCTGCTCCTCCACCAGTCTGCCTGAAAAACGGCAGCGCACCGAATCATGCAGAGAACTGAAACAGCATTTATTTCCACAGTAAGACAAAAATAATATTCTCTGCGAGTCTAATGCAGCAGGTTCTAAAGTGTTTGGGCTAGGTGTCCAAACCGGACATGCATTCAGTGTAACACATCAAAATATCTAACAAATATACTGAATTAGGCATGCACCGTGTTGTATTTTTGCCGATATCCGATATGCAACAATAGAACGACTCATTTGGCCGATAACCAATACAGATATTAATATATCCACTTTTTTCCCCACCTTATTGTAGTTAATTTTTGCAGATTTGTAAAGACTTTAAATGTGAATACTTTGCATTTTTCTGTGTAATTTACTCATAGCAACTTTAGGTGACTGTTTTGAGCCAAAATGTGATCTATTTTGTTCCACAATAATTATTTTAGAGACCAAAACTTTCACTTTTGGTCTGAAACTAGCTCATTTATCCACATGCTTCATGTGTTATCCAGACTGCTGTCCTAAGACCAAAGCTGATTCCCCTCATCGGTCCCCTGCCACGCTGTGTTTACAGGTAATATTTTACGCATTTCAGAAACAATTTTAGGAAGCACTGGTGTGACATTTGTCTGGGTGGCAACACCCAAAGTAAATGCTCTATTAAGATAAAAAATGGTGTTTGTTTGCACTGACAGGTGTCAGACTGTTGCCACAATTTAGTCATCACTCTCACAAATCTAAAACTAAAAAAAACAAATAAAAACGCACATCTGCTGGGAGAGAAAAACAAACGTACCATCCAGAGAGATCTGCAGCACCTCAGCAGGGACTCTGAGCTCCGCGGCGAGGTGAAGCTTCAGCTCCTGAATCCTGAGACCGATGGCGAAGGCAACGGTCATCACATGACCCTCCGGCACCAGCACCACCTTCACTACAACATACAGCACAGAGACGTTCTGTAACAGCAAGAGGGCAGCAAAATGACCTGCAAATATAACAACAAAAAAAAGAAAAAGCAAGAAAGTAGTACTAAGTTACAAGAAAATCACCTGCAAAAAAATAAGGAAAAAAAGCAAGAAAGTAGTGGTTAGATGCAAGAAAATTATTGGCAAATTATTGGCAAAGCTAAAAAAGCAAGAAATGAATAGTAAATTACAAGAAAATTACCTGAAAATTAGCAAAAAACATTATCAAGAAAATAATACATTCATAAGAAAATGATCTGTAGACTGTCAAAAAATGAACAAGAAAACAAGCCAAAGAAAGTGCTAAAAACACATATACAGATATTTAACATGAGTATTTATAAGAATTATAAAAACTGTTTTCTGGACATTTTTTCGGTATTTTTTTTTAAAAACATCTAAAAAGATTTTGAGGTCAATTTTTCTCACCTTCCACAGATAATTTTGTGATTTGTGGTCTTTGTGTCACGTATATTTGTCAGCGTAGTGTTTAATATGTACCTGCTTCGGTTGTTGTGTGAGGACTACACCGTCGATTGCTAGTCTTTGATTTTGACTGAATTTGGGTTTTTCAGGTTTTAGTCTTACCTGTTGCCGTAGAGTTTCCAACAGTTTCTCTTCTCTGAGGCTCTCTGGGCTGCTCGGCATCGTGGGGCAGATCAGTCTGAGATTCAGCTTCCTCCGTGGCCTCCGGCACATCTTCACAGTCCACAAAGTGATCTGAAAGTCAAGAAAAATATTTGTGTCAAACACTAGATGTAGATAGCCATTTTGGTGAGTCAATGTCAATAAATACATTTACCAAACTATCTAGGATGTCTGCAATACTCATGAAGTTTAAAGAAGTTGCATTTGTTTTCTGTGTTATAGATTTTGTCATTTTGTGATTTTTCTTTTGTCTGTTTATTTATTTAAATTAGAACATGGTATTAAATCAGAAAACTGACAACTGTATCATTTAAATATTTACAAGTATTTGAAGGTTTATTTAAAACACTGTCAATGACCTCTAGTGAGTCTGGAGAAGTCGAACTTTTCTTTTTAAATTTAACGAAGAAAAATGTACCGAAAAAGTCACAGTAAATGTAAAAAAATAAATAAATAAATAAATAAAAATTAGCAAGAATGATGAAAAAATAAATAAATATAATAATATAAATATGCTTTAAAGAACAATGGAATTGTTAGAGAATTTATTACAAAACACTGTATTTTAAAAACTCCTGTTATGTTTTGATAAAAAAAAAAATAATTTGTGAACTAACAAATTTACTGGACTCACCTGGTCAAACTGGACTCACCTATGGTCAGACTGGACCCACTTGTGGTCAAACTGGACTCACCTGTGGTCAGACTGGACTCACCTGTGGTCAAACTGGACTCACCTGTGGTCAAACTGGACTCACCTGTGGTCAAACTGGACTCGCCTGTGGATTAATTGGACTCATTTTTGGTCAGACTGAACTCACCTGGTCAAACTGGACTCACCTGTGGTCTAACTGGACTCATCTGTGGTCAGACTGTTCACCCGTCAGACTGGTCTTACCTGCGGTCAAACTGGACTCACCTGGTCAGACTGGACTCAGCTGGTCAGACTGGACTCACCTGAGGTGGAGCTGTCAGCCTGCGCCTCCTCTCCATTGCTCTCTGGCTCTCTGTCGTCCTCTGGCGGCTGCTCCTCGGTATCTCCAGCTGGTCGGAGGTTTGTTTCCGTGTTTTCTCCTTCATCTTCTCGCTCCTCTTTTCCTCTTTGCTCCGACATGTCAGATTTAACTGTCGTTAGCTGCGCGGCTAACTCTGGGTGAGCTTGTTGGCTTTCTCACTTCAAAACTATTAAAAGTTAACAAACGAGCTGTAAATCCGGCTGAACTCAGAGTCACTGTGAACAAACAAGTCTGCTCTCAGGCGTTTGAACTTATTTTTTCGGTTTTATTCTCCTTTGTAGAGAGATTTTAAAGCGAAGCGCGTCTAGCTCTTTCACTCTTCCAACGTTAGCTTGGTTGCCAGGCAACGCCAGGGTTTACACGTTGCTATAGTAACTATGAACGTCTCTCCACATGAAGACTTCCGTTTTTTCATTTATTATTTATTTTTAGTTTCGGTCTTCTTTGAAGATGGCAAAACATACATAATTTTGGTTATTTGCAGTTTTTAAATAACAAATAAAAAAAGTAACCTTTCCCTTATAACAACATTTGGTGTAGATCCAACTGAACATTTGTGATATAATGTTAAAAAAAAAATAAAAAAAATCATAGTATAGTATGCCATTCAAACATTAAACATCATAGTATGGTGTGTTGTTAAAAAAATCATGTCATTTTAAACAAAAACCTTGTCATAATAATGTCATAATATAGCCTTGTATGTCATTTAAAAAATCATTTTAAATTTTATAGTATAGTATGTCGGAAAAAAAGAGAAATTTCTTATATAGTATGTCATTTAAGAAATTCATAAAAATGTCTTAAGTAATTTAAAAAAAATCAAAATATCATAGTCCAGTGTCATTTAGTAAAATCATTAAAATGTCTTCCTATAGTATGTCATTAGAAAAATCCTAAAAATTTAATAGTATAATATGTCATTAAAAATAAGAAAACTGTCATAGTATGGTATGTTGTTTAATAAAATCATTTAAATGTAATAGTATAGTATGTAATAAAAACCAATTTCTTAGCATAGTATGTCATTTAAAAAAATAATAAAAATGTCTTATGTCATTTAAAAAAATCCTAAAAATGTCACAGTACAGTATGTTATTTAATAAAATCCCTGAAATGTCATAGTAGGATATTATGTTTAAAAAAATAATTAAAAATGTCATAGTAGTTTTTCATTTTTTAAAAAAATCATAAGAACATAATTATATTTTATGTTGTTAAAAAAATCCTAAAAATATTCCAGTATAGTTTGTACAGCCTGCAGTTTAAGCATCAGCCTGGAGAGCCAGTAAAACACAGCAGAATGATGTAAAATACATCATTTGATAGATTTTAAGGCTCCAGTTAGAGGGAAGTTTACCACAGTTCATTCACACATAAAACCACATTACTTTGACTCAAAGCTGGTGGAAGCCTGAAAAAGTTTCCTCTCAGTTTGCTCAGATGAAATCTTTAAAAGCTGGTTCTGTCATTGCTGCTCTCTGTGCAGGGACACTATGGGAGCTTTACATTGAGCTGCTGCTATTTCAGTCTGTGAGCCAGAGGAGGCGACACGGTGGCCCCCGAAAAGCTCCACTAATCTGCAGCTGGACATCAGCTGGCTCCCCGGAGATCACAGAGCGGGCCCCGGTGTAAACCTGTCTGTCTCACACACACACACACACACACACACACACACACACACACACACACACACACACACACACACACACACACACACACACACACACACACACACACACACACACACACACACACACACACACACACACACAGGTATTCATGTACCAGCGGGGGGTCTGTTTGTCCTGTTAGCACTCTCTCAGGATCACAATGTTTCTCAGTGGGACACTTAAACTCACAGGGGGACATGTCCAGCTAATAGATCTGGAATTTGGGAGGGACTGTGATGCAGTACGTAACTGTGCGATATAAAACAACATGATAAAATACACAAACGTGATATGATATTATATGATAGATAACACATTGTGACAAGTGGTGGAAAGAAATTAATGGACTGTTTTTTGAAAATCTTCAATATATGTTCACTTTTATTTTTGCTTGTTTGTTTTCATGTGCATAGTATTTTATTTATCTTTTAAAGATTCAAATTAAAGTATATTCGATCTAATTTAATTTAATTTAATTCAATGAATTAATAAAGAGAATTATGATGCAGTAAACATTTTGCTAATAAGTGAAACACCTCAGCTGGCACTAGATGTCTACATGATGCCAAAAAGATCCTGAACGGTGAAAACATCACAAAAAATTAAAACTATTTTAAATGTCTAATAACAAAGAATTCCTTGTTGTGTAGATGTGATATTCTGCAGACATTGAGTTTTTTTTTATTTCATATAATGGACACAGGGACAGGTCCATGGCTTACTACAGCTTGGGGGCCACTTTTTCAAAATGAAAGGAGGCCAGGGGCCAGTCGCAGCAGCCCTTTACATGTTTCTAGGATTTTAGGACATTTCTCAGATTTTAAGAAATTTATGGGATTTTTTGCACGAGTATTATGACATTTCTGAATTTAGGACATTTCTGAAATGTTTCTTGGATTTTAGGACATTTGTCAGGTTTTGGACAGTTTTCAGATTTTAGGGCATTTCTCAGCTTACATCAAGCCGATGGAGGGCATTTAAAGTCAGTGAAACCAAACAGCAGAAGACAAAACTGCCGCATTAAAAATCACACCGGGAACATTTTGAAGCTCGGACTGAAGAGACGGCTCCACTGTCGCCTGGCCGCACAGTTTCCCTGCAGCTCTCAACAGTTTTACCAGACATCCATCCTCTCATATTACTGCGACAGAGCAGGAAAAAATAGACCCAATCGATTTTGCCTTCCACGAAACACAATAGACGCCGAACTTGTTGGCTGCAGGAGTCCACAGACTAAAGCCCCGGGGGCTTGTGGGATTTTGAATTTGGGATTCCCGCCAACAGGACAAAGACCCGGCTTAGCTCGCACAATAGCGCACGTAACCCGGCTATATTTAAGAGCAGCGGGCCAGGTGTCAGGCACACACACCCCTCAGTGCGTTTCTGCGGGCAGCATCAGTCTGGTGTTGTTGGAGGCTTCAGAAAGCAGGTCACACCTAAATATAAAAACACTGTGTGCTGCTGGTGCAGAGGGAGCCGACGGCGGGAGACGCCGACACTCAGGTGAGAGCTTTTAGGTTCACGAGAATTTGACTTTAAAAATGATGTTAATGTCACAGCGAGGATGTTTTTGCTGAGAGGTCGGCTGATGAAGGGAATTTGTTGGCTGAAAATCTTGCATGATATTTTTTTCTGTTTGCAAAGGGGATGGAAACAATAATATGACAACAGGTCTGAAATCTGCGCTTCATGTTTTATTGTCGTTATCGACGTGACGTCATCGTTGGTGTTATTTTTAATTTCACGTTGGCATGTGATGTTTGTTTTCTGGTTGGGTTTGAAGTAAATTGGGATCATTAAATAATAAAAGTAACTAGGAAAACTCTTTTCTAACTCTACCTAGAAAAGTCCTGAAATCTGAGAAAAATCTTAAAATCCGAGAAATGTCCTAAAATCCGAGAAATGTCCTAAAATCTGAGAAATGTCCTAAAATCTGAGAAATGTCCTAAATACTTAGAAATGTCCTAAATACTTAGAAACGTCCTAAAATCTGAAAAAAAGTATTAAAATTGTAGGAATGTCCTAAAATCCTACAAATGTCCAAACATCCTAGAAACATGCTAAAATCCAAGACATCTCCTAAAATCCGAGAAACATCCTAAAATCTTAAATACATAGTATCCAGCAGTTTCCAAAGATAAATATCTGATTTGCTACTAATCATAAGTAAAATGAGAAGCCAAAAGAAAGAAGAAAATGTTCTCACTTTACACTTTGATGGGAAACTTTATTCTTCGTAATCATTTTGCTCTCCTCTGGATACATTTCACATTTCTGGATGCTCAGCTGACCTGCTCAGAGTGTGCTGGACGATTAAATTAATAACTGGAAGTGCATCAAATTAACACCGTCTCTGTTCTAATATTAGCAGCACTTTCCAGGAAAGTTCCTGGAAAACTATTAGGGGGGAATTGCAGAACTGTAAAAATGGAAAGTTACCTTTTCTTTTTTTTGTCCGCCCTCCTGCACCTTCTGGTATTATGTACGCAGATCTATAATATGTGAGAAATGTGTTTGATTATTATCAGAGTAAACTTGTGTGAACAGATTCAACTTTTGACAAAAAAACACTGAAAGAAGAAAGAACGTCCACTGGCTTCATCAGAGATTTTTAACAGCGAAGTTAAAATGGAAAAACACAGAGATGTGGCGAGCATCCAGACTTTAAAGGATGGTTTAGACGAAAGTCGATATAAACGGAGTAATTAAGCTAATAAGCGTGAATATTAAAACTCTGCTTAATTATATTTTGAGCCTCTTTCAGTCATTTTGTTTGCTTTTTTCTTTGTTTTAATGGCACATTTTCAGTCTCAGGCATTTTGGAATAAACAGCTCTGAGGACTCAACAAAAGCTTTTGTGGACTCCAGTTTTTTAGTCTCAAGTTTTGTTTTTTTTCACTAATTTTAAGGTCATTTTTCTGTCAAATTGGACATTTAGGAAGGTTGTTTTTTTCAATTAAATCTGACCAGCTTGCTCAGATTTAAAGGGTTAAACAGCTTGTGAGAGGCGTCTGAGGGCCGCAAAAGAAAACTGACGTTGATTCAGGTTTCAAAGGTGATTTTTCAGTCACTCAGTCTGCCTGCCCCCCTGCAGAGTGATGAACACTTATGAAGAATTTGGGGAAGAGGAGCTCAGTGATTACATCATCCAGCTCAGTATTCAAGACTCCTGCCAAGATGCCTTTCTGAGATCTGCAGCGAGGTACAAGAGACACTTCCAAACATCACCTTCCTCCTTAAAAAAACCCAAAACAAACACAAAAAAATGTTAATTCAGTGATTATCTGACGGCCCTGTGCTCCCTCTGCTCCCGGCTGTTAGCTTAGAAGCAGCGACGGATGAAAACTTGAGAGTCCTGGCCGCCATCGAGCAAGGTGGGTTGAACAGCGTGCAGGAAATACCTTTATTCTGCTGTCCGGCAGCTGGAGGTGAGGACTGTCAGGCATCAGGAGGCTGCAGACAGACAGAGAAACAAACACAGAGGTGGAAGAGCAGAAACTGCTGAATTACCAAAAACAGGGAGAGTAAAACGCAACGGGCCGCACGCAGCAACACTCTCCTAAATCCCTCCTACATATTCTCTTAATTTTCTGGTAATCTGCTCTGACCAGGACTGCAATGATGAATCCCACTTAATCATTAGTCACCTGTCAGCACAGGTAACGCCCCCTAAACACCATATAAAGGCAGGTTTAGTGCTGTGTGCAAAGACTGATACATCATCAAGCCTGCAGACACGAAACCAAAAAAAGGTTGTAAGAAGAAAAATAACTTCTGCAGGAGCAATATGATTAACTTACAGTAAATTTGATTTCAGGGAAATATTTTGAAGTATCAAAAGTTAAAATATGCATGCAAATAAGATTTAAATACATTTAATACATCAAAATAATTAAAATATTTCAAAGAAAAAGCTGCAAGTACTCATACATACAGTATATATATATGAGAAGGAAAAGAAAAATGACTTAAAAACTGGAAAAAGGATTAGTTGCAAATTAATTTTCTAAATAATCAACTATTTTTTTCAGCTGCACTTATTTTGTATATTTTCATATTTTTGGTTTGGGCACAGAAATCCAACTTTGTAGAAGTTAGATTTATTTAATCATTTTTCTTAAACGTGGTTTAAGAAGAAATAAAATTAAAGTTGTAGTTAAAGTTAAAGTAGTGTTCTCAACCACTCTTAAAATTTTCTCTCACCAAAGAAAAGAGCAAAAATAAGAAAACACTAGTGAATCAAAAAAAAAAAAGGTTAATAACAAAATAAGATATAAACAAAAGATAAAATTGGTTTGTGTATTGTTTCTTGCATGAGGCTCATCGTTTCTAAGAGACTTTTTTCACTCTCTTCTTACATGCTGGCTGTTGCCTTGTTGCCATGGTGACCAGGTGAGGTCTTGGTGCTCAGGGGGATGCTGGAGCACACCTGCGCCTTCAGGGAGTCAGACAGTCGCGGCTGGCTTCCTCTCCATCGAGCTGCGTCCCAGCCGGTCCTGGAGGTCCTGCAGACTGTACTCAGATGCAAGTAGATTTTTACTAATTATTAATAATTAAAAATGTAAAAACATGTCACAATGTCTGATCTTATGACGGCGTTACTGATCTGATGCACTAAGGTCAGTTCATAGCAACAAGGTTTTATTAACCCTTTGAAGCTTGAAGTGACATCAGACACCTTTTACAAAAATTTAACCTTTGAACCCTGAGCATATTAGTGTGATTTCTCTCAAAAAAAACATGAGAAAAAGGCAACGAACAACCTGGTAATACATTTTCCCACATATTGCAAGAAATTACTGGATGCAGAAGATTATTTCTTTAAAATCTATGGAAAAACATTTAGGAAAAAAAAGAAGCTAAAATTATTTGAATTTTTTTTTTTTTTTTTTTTTTACCAATTTCTGGCTAATATTTACTAATTTCTTCTTCTGATGGTCATCGCCTTCTTGAAAATTCTTCTTCTAGAAAATTTCCAAATATTTCCTCTCATCTTTTTGAAAAATAATTTTCAGGTCATTTTCTTGTCACCTTTTACTAATTTCTTGACATTTTTCCCTCATGCTTTCAAAATAAATGAAAACAACCTCTTCATTTTTTTAAGGCTTAAATAGTTTGTTAAAAGGCACTTGAACGCAGCACAAGAAAACTGATGTCAGTGCAGGTTTTAAAGGATTAAACAAAAAGTATGGGCTTCTCTTGTGTGCATTATCGTGCGTAATTACTCTTAGACGTAACTTTATTAGCACACATGCGTTTAAAACCCCCAAAAGTTTGTGACAGTGACAATATAACCTCCTCCACCTTTAAGTTGACGCCGATAAATAAAGAAGACGAGCGGCGATGAAGCATCAGGTCACCTCAGGCTGAATGCAGCAGAGACGACACGACTGCTGGCATCATCAAAACAATGGCTGCCTGAAATAATAATACTCCACAGAGTACTTCAATCACGCTGTCCTCCAGCTTCATGACAGCTGATGTCAACTGTCCTCTGGCTCTAAAATAACCTGTGATGTCGTCCCGCGCTCATGCAGCCTGGAGGTCAGCCGCAGGCAGCGAGGGGTCACCGGCCGGGTCGACACAGCTGGCAGTGAATCTCAGGAGTGTGCGCGCTGACCCGTTTGTGTTTGTGTCAGTGGCAGCTCGGGGACTGAGCCTGGAGGACAGGACGGCGGTGGGAGGAGAGACGCCTTTGACGCTGGCAGTGAAAGCCGGACTGGTGCAGAATGTGAAGAGTCTGCTGGAGCACGGAGCCTCGCCTCACAACACCAACAGCAAGAACGAGTCGCCGCTGCTGCTCGGTAACTCTGTGGAGGGCGAGGGGCGATTAACAACACGAATGATCTCACGGGGAGGTCGTGATTATCACACACGATGGAGAAACATATCCAGACATCTTTACCACAAGACATTTGTAAAGTTTGTCCTGATGATGGCGCCAAAGTAACGACAATTTAATGTGAAAAAAAAGCCCAAACTGTGGGAAAAAATAAAGTAAAAATAAAATAAAATAAAATAAAAAACTTTCTTGAAATAATGACAAAATATCTCAAAAACAAAAGAAAACAAAACAAAAAATCAGTTAGTATCTCAAAATAATGAGAAACTTTGTGTAAATTACACCTTTGTATACCCTTTCTCAGAGTTACTAAATATTAACTCATCTTTTCAGATACTAGGTCATTATTTTGAGGGTTTCTTAATTTAGTGAGAAACTAACACATTTTGATATGGAGTGCCAAAGAGAAAAAATGGTAAAAAAAAAAAAAGAAAAAAAAAAAGATGCTTCTTACTTTTACTTTCTCCTTCGTAAAACTTTTGTTTTTTCTTGAAAATCTTCTCAAAGAACTTATTTACAGAAAGTTGTCATTTGAGATACCAACTCATTATATCGACAAAGTTTCTCATGATTGTGACTTACAGGATCTTTTTTTTTTTAACACATTGGCATTACTGGGCTTCCATATAAAAGCTTCAGCTGCAGTGTTGGTGATAATTGTCTGTTTTCACAGATAAAAGGTACATTTTTTACACTACAAATAGTAATCAGATTCATTGTTAAACATACTGAGAAGTGCAGCTTTAAAGAAAGCAAACAAAAAGGGTGTTTTGTAATCATTTGCAAATGTTGGCATGCTACCATGCTGAACTAAGAGGTTAAATATTTGGTAATTCTGATTTTTTTCGATGAATATGTGCACATTATGCCTGCAAAACATGAGTATGTTAACACTCATATTCAGCCTATACAGCTTATGATATTCAGTCTATACAGACAGTTTTGTATTTATTTGACCAGGTTTGAGTCTTATATAATCTCATAATTCACTAGACTGCAGAAACAATTTATATTCTTGATATAAGAATAAAGGTAACATATGGGCTAAAAGGTTTCATACACTAAAATAACAATGAATAAAAAAGTGATGTTCTAACATTTGGTGTTTGAAGCAGGCCTCTTTCTGCCTCTTTAGTTGTTAGTTATAAATCCATAATTCATTGCTGTTAAAACTGTTTCCTCACCTTGCAGCGGTGAAGGCCGGCTCTTACGAGATGACTTACACGCTGGTCGCTCACGACGCCTGGGTGGAGCAGGTTTGCAGGAAGAGGTGGACGGCGATGCACGAAGCGGCCAAGGTCGGCAACGTGGACATCCTGATGCTGCTTCTGAGGAACGGCGGCAGGGTGAACCAGAAGGACGCGACGGGGGTGACGCCGCTCGCCGTGGCTGCAGAGCACGGACACTTCCATATCACTGAGATTCTGCTGAACTGTGGTCAGTGTGAGGATAAAACTGCAGGTTTAGAGACCGGAGAGACACAACAAGGGGAGAAATTATGTGACGTGTGATGAATTATTTCACTGATCACACTGGCAAAACATAAATATATTTAAAATACTTTAAAATGAAGTTACTTGCCATCTTTTTTGGGTGCACAGGTCCAATCGGCTTTTGTTTCCTCCTTCCTGCTCAGGTAGCAGAGTGAACTCTCAGGCCTTCAACGGGGAAAGTGTCCTGATGGACGCGGCCGGATCAGGAAACATCGCCTGCATTCAGCTGCTGCTGGACAACGGAGCCAACCCCAACCTGCCGAGCGTCACCGGACACCTGCCCATCCACAAGGCGGCGTACGCCGGACACTATGAGTGAGCTCCTTCTGTTCAAAACTGTTGCAGCTAGTACTGCAGCGATACTCAACCTACGGCCCATGGGTCAAATCAGGCCCCCAGTAAAAAAATCACAGAAAAATGAAGTGATTCACACTGGGAATATTTGTTGTACTTTTAGTATCCAGTTTCCATTTAGTGTGAAATGTTCAAAAATCTTAGAAATGTCCTAAAATCACAGAAACATTCTTAAATCCGAGAAACATCCTAAAATCCTAGAAACATGCTAAATTCCGAGAAATGTCATTCTCAAATCTCAGAAAAGTCCTAAAGTGCTAGAAATGTACAAAAATCCCCAAATCCTCGAAATGTCTTCAAATCCTGGAAATGTCCTAAAATCCTGAAATTGTCTTAGAATCCTAGGAATGGCCTAAAATCCTAGAAACTTCCTACAATCGTAAAAACGTCCTAAAATCCTAGAAATGTCCTGAAATCCTAAAAACGTCTTAAAATCCTAAATGTCCTACAATCCTAGGAACGGCCTAAAATCATAGATACTTCCCAAAATCGTAAAATTGCTGTCAAATCCGAGGAATGGCCTAAAATCCTAAAAATCTGCTAAAACCTTAGAAATTTCCTAAAATCTTAAAAACGTCCTAAAATCCTACAAACATCCTAAAATCCCTGAAACATCCTCAAAATGTAGAAATGCCTTAAAATCCTAGAAATGCCTTAAAATCCTAGAAACATCCTAAAGTCCTTGAATCGTCCTAAATCTATCCCAGAGTCGTCGTCTTTTCGAATATTTAGCTGTGATTAACAGATTAAACGGTGGTTTTCTTGTCCGCAGCGCTCTGCAGATGCTGATTCCTCTGACCACTAAGAAGGCCCTCAAAGAGGCGGGTCAGAGCCCGGTCCACTCCGCGGCGGAGGGAGGTCACTGCCGCTGCCTGAAGCTGCTGTTGGCCTGCGGCTTCGACGTCAACTACCGCATGAACACGAGGAACTCGGAGAACTACCGGGACATGAGGAGGAGCGCCTTGTACTTCGCCGTCTCCAACGGGGACGTGGAGTGCACCAGAATCCTGCTGGCGGCCGGGGCGAAGACCGACCTGGACCCTCTGTGCTGCCTCCTGGTGGCGGTCAGGTCGGGACGCTACGAGATCGTAAAAATGCTGCTGGCGGCCAAAGCAGACGTGAACTGTTACTTCACGGTGGTGAGCGACACGGTGTTTCCCACGGCGCTGCAGTACTGCCTGAAGGACGAGGTGATGATGCGGCTGCTGCTCAACAACGGCTACAAGGTGGAGAGGTGCTTTCACTGTCACCATGACAACGCCTCTGATGCTGCGAATGAGGAGGAGAGGAAAATCCCAGTGAGTGACAGCTTTTACTTTTTTTGTTGTCCTTAAGCCTTTAAAACTTGAACGAATAAAAAGCCTGATTTCTTTAAAAAAAAAACATGAAAAAATGAGCATCTTCACAAGAAAATGCAAAAAAAAATGACCAAGAAATTAGTTAAAAACTGCAAGAAAATTACCTGAAAATAAGTAAACAAGACAGAAAGTAAAAAACAAAACAAAACAAAAAAACAAGTAAATGGCCTTAAGAAAATAAAAATTATTTAAAAAATATTTTTTCTTCTGTAACATAAAAATTGTACTTCTCTGAACACTTCCCCACAGCTAATTTTCAGGTTAATTCATTAAGGTTTTAGCGATTCTGTCAGTCCGCCGGCATTTAACAACAATGCCACCGCTTCTTTCCCAGCGTGTTCACCTCTGATGATGTTGTAGTTTTTTCTAGTCTTGTAACACCAATTTCAAAAGTATTTGTGTCTTTTATTAACATCACTCTGACATGTTTGACACATTGCTGTTAATTAATGTTAATTCGGGTGTAAAATACACACGTTCACCATGATTACAGATATTTTCAATGAATAAAGACAAACCTCTCAGCAGAGAAAACAGCTGAAAATTCAAGATCAAAGGTTATATCCTTTTTCCTCTCCAGTTCTGTGAGTTCATGAGCCTCTGCTGCGTCATGCACCTGTCCGGGAGCGTGGTCCGGACTCTGCTGGACTACGTCAACCACGTCCACATCTGCTCCAAACTCAGACTGCTCCTGGAGACACAGGGAGAGTGGCCCGAAATCTGTGACATCCTCAGTGAGTTTATTCATATTTATTGTCTGTTCTCTAACAGACGTGCATGACGACCGTCTCCACTAACACCCGAAGAAATGATCCGACTTGAACCCCTACGGACTGTTTTTGTCTGTGTTCATGCATATGGCATTTATTTTATATTTTGGCAGGATTGCATATTGTTAATATTTTAATTTCCTACAATAATTTTAAAATGCACTGTAGAAACTAACCTGTCATATTCATACTGTTAAGTGCAAAGAAAAAGTGCAATTTAAACCATTAAAGCACAGAAACATGCACTGTATTATCTCTGGGTGTCATTCTGGGATTTTGTCTTAGAATCTGTTATTTTTACTATTTTCCACATGGTGACATTTGTTTTTCAATAATGTTTTTACCATATTTGGCATATATAGAAAAAACACATGCAATTTCAGTTGGTGCACTGTCACAATCAGTGTTGCTGCTAATCATTGACATATCCCAGGCTGCGATAAAAATAAATAAATAAAAATGTAATGAGAATAATAATCTACTTAGCATATAGTATATTGAAAATGATTAATTTTTTTTTTTTTAAATTTAAAGAGATAAAAAAATCTGAAAAGTATTAAAAATTTGATATTTATGATTATGACTGATGACTTAAAAGTCTCCTTAACAAAAGCAGAAAATCATATTAATGTGTAATTTTTTTAAAGTTTAATATTGAAAAGCGCATGTTATGTGCAGGGTGGTAAGAGTATTTGACACTGCACAAAAAATTATAATATATAAAAATAAATGTTGCTGCTTATCACTGCGATGGTTTAAAAAAACAACTTTGCATGTAGTATGCTGAAAATAATTCTTTTTTTTTGTGTTTTTGTTTTCATCTACAAACATAGCGGTATCCTGACAAAAAACAGACATTTAAAGGGTTAAAGTTCTGAAAACAAATGAATATTTTATATTTATTATTAGGACTGATATTGGTTAATAAAATGTCTCCTGTCTCGTCTCTCTGTTTTATTACAGTTAAAAAAATAACAAAGTAAAACGATTTTCTGAACCTTGCTCTCCAGACAGCCCTCGCTCCCTCAGACACCTCTGCAGGCTGGAGATCAGGAGGCGTCTGACCCTGAAAAAACTCAACAACCCTGAAATCATGGACTCACACGTTTTCCCTCCCAGACTGAAGAGCTTCATCCTGTACCAGGAGCTCGACCTCTACAGCCAGGACCCCGAACGCATCATGTGACCATCTGACGATTTTCTCCGCTTGTTTTGAAAGGATGTAACTATTTTTTAAGTCTTTGTAATCTCTTGTCTTTTTTGATAAGTACAGCACTGTATGAAAAGTTCATGATAATAGATTTTTTAAAACATTTCATCATATTTACTGCAAGTTAAATGCTGTCTGTTTCTCTTGTCAACACGACTCAACACGCTGAATCGCTGTCGACAAGGGACGACAAGTGTCAATGGTGTGGGACAAACACTGATGGCTGGATGTCATGACTTTAAATAAAATGAGTAGCTTTTGTCAGCATACTTCATATTTTGTTTTAAAGCAGTGATACTCAACTTATGGCCAACAGACCAAAACTGGCCCCAGTAGGGTGCCGAGTGGCATCCCAACCATTTTCTAATTCACAATAAAGTGATTCACACAGCCAGAGTGCATAAAACAGCATCAAAATAGAGCTTGTTTATCAAAGAAAGTGCCGGAAGAGGATCCCCCACACCCCCGACAGAGGGCCTAGATAAGCCCCTAATGTCCTGAGGTGCATTAGTATTTTGTGTTAAAAAGACCAAAAAATGCAAAGCAATTTTAATTGTGGTATTAAAGTCTCAAGGTTAGCAGCAGACAGATTTAAGAGTCATGTCATTCTTGAAGCTTATTCATTTTTTTCAGCGGTTTCCCATCGATGAAGGGATCTCCTCTTTTGCAAAAACGCTGTCACTCTCTGATGAATCGTGATGACACAATAAATATTCACATAACAGGCCTCTTCATTATCGTCCGTCATTAGCTGCGGAAAATGTGCAGCAGAGTGACATTACTCTCCATTAGGTGCTGCAGAACGGCCTGCATGTTAAATACACTGAACAGGTGACACCTAAAAATAGCACGGTGGTGTGTGTGTGAGTGTGTGTGTGTGTGTGTGTGCGCAGAGGGGGAGGGCCGTCAGCCATGAAACAAACACTGTGCCGCTGCTGCTTCGTCCTATGACTCCAACACTGACACATTTATCAGGTGAGACTGATTCGATGTGGGTTTTATCACGTTACAGGTGTTTTTTGCGAGTTCTCCTGTTGAGAATGATGTAAAACCGATAAGATTGTGTATTTGGTGGCATATCTGATCAACTGAAACAAGGTCAGGGGTCAAATTGTCCTGAAAATAGAGCTGATAGCAAAACAAGAGCTTGAGAAAGAGAAAGAGTGCTCATTTAAACTGTAAGTTTGTCAGTTTTCTGCAAACAAAATGAAACTGTTGAATGTGTCTCTGTGATCACACAGCAGTCTGCTCGCAGAGACACCAGAGCTGTGTCCCAGTTCCACACCAAATGCCAAAGGTCCAGTCAGACCGGCATTTTTAACTGCAGTATTTCTGATCGGCATCATTCAGTAGAATCACTCCTGCGTGCAGAGACAAAGTAAATCCATGCAGAACTTTTGCATCAAATCTAAGGACAAAAACTTGAATAAACTATGAGGAGTTTGGTTAGATATTCAGTGTAGGCGGGTTTCCATTACAGATCTGCACTAAATTTAAGCCATATTTTCGAAATGTTGATAAAACACAATTGCGAGATGCGAGTGTAACTTTTTTTTTTTGCGTTAAATGGGATTTTTTTTCAAAATTGACACATTTCTATTAGCCACATTTTATATTTGCAATTTCAATTTGCACAATTTGAGGGTAAATGTTGGTGTTACTTTGAAGATTAATCACAAGGATTTTAAGTTTGAGGTTTAATTCAGCAGAAACTAATGTGATTTCTTGAGCTGAAGTTGTGTGTGTGTACCTGTATGACATCAGAAGGATGGACGCAGCTGACGACGTGGACGAAGACGAACTTCTTCATTACGACGTTCAGATGAGCATCCAGGACTCGATTCAGAGAAATCTAACGGGGTCAGGGAGGTTCAACAACACGACTTCAACATTTATATCACAAAGTTTAACATGTTTCATTTTTCTAAATATTTACCTTTGTTTTCCCGTTTGTACGTTCAGGAGTGACGCTCTGAAGCTCACGGGGGCCATCAAACGAGGTAAAGACTCGAATCCTGGTGTGGTTAGAAAATCCAACCTGGCTGCAGTGTGAACTTCAATAAACAGTCAGATTTTGTCAGTTTCACTGACTGCGAAATAAAATAATGCACTTCATTTGCAAGTCTGAAAACTGAAGTCAATGTTGAAGTGGCTTAAAACTGTTCTTTCAAATGGCCAGCAGAGGGCGACGCCACTGGTTGCAAACATCCTGTATGTCACGAAAAACGAGGACATGAGTGTCAAATTCCTGAGATTATCTGAAGGTGGACTCAGATGCATTCATGCCTTACAAACAGAAACTGAGGAAACACTAAAAACCAGAGGCAGGATAAAATTTATAGATGGGAAGATAAAAAATCACTTAATAAATAAAATAAATTTGAATAAATAAATAAATAATAATAATAAATAAAATACTCTAAACAGTAGATAAGAGGTAACTAAAAGGTTAACATTACAAAGTAAGATAATAAATAAATAAATAAATAAATATGTTGAAAATAATTTTTTAAAAAAAAAAATTCGTAAAACACACTAAAATGTATAAATAAATACAAGGACACTTTCACTAACAAAAGTGAAAAAGAATTACTGTATCTCCCCCATAATTTAAATTGATCACAAAATTTAACAGGTTCTTCCTCGGCCAATAGTTTTCCCTCATCCTGCAGGAAACAAACTGCAGTTCCTCTGACGGCCACTTGAGGCCGGCTCCAAAACAGAGTGGACCATGTTAAAGTGCACAACTTAAAAGCAGAAATAAATACGTTTACAGCCTGATACAAAAAACTGTTTTCGTCTTTATAGCTAATTTCAACATTCATGACGACTGTATGGGGGGTGAATTTTCATATAACTTCAATGTTTACATTTTATTAAAGCCAAAATTCAGGCAAAATTAAGGGTGTGTACACCAAATGAGAAAATACCTTTTGGGAGAATTATGATCATCCCTCCTGTAGAGTTCAAGAGATTCGGACAATCTTTGATAGGAAGCACTGAAGCTGCAGCGGTGACTTCGATTTGGGCTGCACTTTAATCAAAATTTGCTCTCTTTGTGAGGAAATCTTCAGGATTGCTTTTTGGCATAAAAGTGGAAGGACGTGACATCGTCTCACTTGTTCAACTGAAAAAATAACCGTAAATGTCCCTGCAGGCGACATGTTGGCACTGCAGGAGCTCTGTGATTTCCCAGCAGCCTTCAGTCAGGTG
This sequence comes from Plectropomus leopardus, assembly GCF_026936395.1. Taxonomy (NCBI): domain Eukaryota; kingdom Metazoa; phylum Chordata; class Actinopteri; order Perciformes; family Serranidae; genus Plectropomus; species Plectropomus leopardus. The sequence continues at coordinate 2,831,139 of NC_142182.1, forward strand.
GACGAGAGCGGCTGGTATCCTCTGCATAGGGCGGCGGTCCAACCTCAGGTCCTGGTCCTGGAGACGGTGCTGTACGGTGGGTAAGAGGTCCGCACTTTTATCTCACAAAGCAGCTGTCGATGATGCACGCTGGACATGTAAAAACTGAGCTGAATTTGGTCAAATAATATTGATTTTTTGTTGTGTGCTGCAGCGTCTTTCAGTCTGACTCTGGAGGAAAAGACTTCGGAGGGGGAGACCTTCTTGACTTTGGCGGTGAAAGCCGGTTTGGTGGAAAACGTGAAAATGCTGCTGAACCACGGAGCTTCGCCTCACACGACCAACAGCAAGAACGAATCGCCTCTGCTGTTAGGTCAGAACACCGCCCCTCAATCAGCAGGCGGATTTCCACCACAGATTTGTACAAAATTTGAGCGATATTTTTGCAATGTCGTTAACTGCATTTCCACCGAGTGATGTTCGCTTACTTCTACTCTGGCAATAACACTCCAGTAACCATGGCGATGGATGTTCAAAACATTAGCAGCTTTATTTCTATTGCAGCCACCAAACTAGCCGTCATTATTTTCAATCCAAGGCCATGTAGGCCTGTTATGAAGCCATAATGGAAAGGCGAGGCCCTTATACGTGGGAGTGGCCACCTATGAGGGATTTCTGGGAGCTGATAGTCCACGATTTCACAGAGGAGTTATGGATTCAAAACTTCCGGATGATCCGCTTAACTTTTAAAGAGTTATGTGATGCAATAACAGCTCTTGCAGCTCCGGCTGCATCATGAGGGAGCCAGTTCCTACTGACAAGCACACAGACACAGCATCATGTGACCTAGAAAAGACTAAAAAGAGTTTCCATTGCAGTTTTGCAAAATCTGTCTTTTTTAATCCACCTAATGCGAGCGTAAAAACATTTTTTGCAATAAATGGGAGTTTTTTTTCTTAATTAACTTGTTTCCATTAAGCCTATTTTATATTCCCAATTTCAATTTGCACAATATTAGGGTGAATGGAAACCCATCTACTGTGGCCCCTTTCAGCCTGTTGCCATTCCAAAGCCGTCAAATACCGGCGCTGTTGAGGTGCGTTTGGCTTTAGATCCCAGTGCAACAAGCCAACCTGTGCATCTGCATGGTTCACCACTGGACGTCGTAAGGTTGAAACGCTGCCGGTAACAACATAATGTTAGGAGAGCAAGGGATCGAACAAACCCTGGACTTTGTTGAAGGAGTCCCATCTAAATGTGATGTTTTTATTTTCTACACCTTACCATGTGCCTCTTGCCTAAACCTGACCATCTGTGCCAACATGTGCTTTTGTTGACGTCCTAACATTGATCGCCATGTGCTTTTATTTCCTAAACATAACCACATGATTCGTAATCCTATCATGTGCTTGTGACATCATAGAGGGATGCCGAGAGCATAATATGTTGACACAGAAGTCCACGGAAAAGCAGCAAAACATGTGACAACTTTGAGTGACAGTCCCTCTTTGGTAGGCTCCATTCTGTCCTCTGGTGTCGTCCCTGCAGCAGTCAGAGGCGAATCCCATCAGATGGTTTCCAGTCTGATCGCTGCAGGGGCTCGGGTGGAGCAGGTGTGTCTGAAAAAGTGGACGGCCGTGCACGAGGCCTCCAGGGCCGGCTGCGTTCGTGTCATGGAGCTCCTGTTGCAGAACGGAGGTCGTGTCTCTGAGACAGACCAGCACGGAGTGACTCCTCTGGGCATCGCTGCAGAGTACAGCCACTCTGAAGTCCTGGAGCTCCTCATCAAACACGGTGAACTTCAAATCTGGTCACTTTTAAACCCGTCTTTTTGCTCCGTCTCCGAAATAATTTTTTTCTGTTTTGACATTAAAAGGTGCTGATGTAAACGCCCAGGCGCCAAATGGCGACAGCGTCCTGTACGACGCTGCAGGTTCGGGGAATCCAGACTGTATCAACATCCTGCTGCAGCACGGAGCGAATCCCAACATCCGCAACCTGAGCTCCCAGCTGCCCCTCCACCACGCCGCGTACGAGGGACACTACCTGTGAGTGAGTCCCTGTTACACAGCTGCTGGCACTTTTTTTGGGAATGCAGACTTAAGGCAGGGACTCTAAACTTGCTTTGGTTGGGGACCAGTCACAGCAGCCTCGTGCTTGTTTCTAGGATTTTAGGATATTTCGAGGATTTTAGGTCATTTCTAGGGATTTGGGACATTTCTCAAAGTTTAGGAAATTTCTAGGATTTCTTTTTCTTCTTGGATTTAAGGATGTTTCTTGAATATTAGAAGGTTTCTCTGATTTTGGATAATTTCTTAGATTTTAGGACATTTCTAGGATTTTAGGAAATTTGAAAGACTTTAGGACATTTCTCAGATTTCAGGATGTTTCTCACATTTTAGAACATTTCTAGTATTTTATTGCATTTTGATGATTTATCCAATTTTTTCAATTTTAGGACATTTTTAGTTTTTCAGGACTTTTGTGGGATTTTAGGACATTTCTTGGATTTTAGGACATTTCTTGCTTTAAGGGAGCCTGTTTGATCTGAAAATACCTCATTTTGCTAACATTTCTGAATGTCTTTTCTTCAAGTTCAGTCTGTGACAGACTACTTATTTTCTCCATCAGAGCTTTGAGGATTTTGATCCCGATCACCACTCGACGGGCCCTGCGGCTGTCGGGCCACAGTCCCGTACACTCTGCCGCTGACGGGGGCCACACTCACTGCCTGGAGCTCCTGCTGCAGAAAGGCTTCGACGTCAATGCGCAGTTAGCCCCTCACATCTCTGACAATTATGGAGACATGAGAAGAAGCCCGCTGTACTTTGCCGTCTCCAACGGGGACGCGACCTGCACCCAGATTCTGCTGAAGTCTGGAGCCAAACCGGACCTGGACCCGCTGCGCTGCCTCCTGGTGGCGGTCAGGTCGGGGCGCTATGAGATCGTGAAGCTGCTGCTGGCGGCCAAAGCAGATGTGAACTGTTACTTCACCATGTTGAACGACACGGTGTTTCCCACGGCGCTGCAGTACTGCCTGAAGGACGAGGTGATGATGAGGCTGCTGCTCAACAACGGCTACGATGCCGAGAAGTGTTTCTGTTGCAACCACGAGGACGACTGGGACGACCTGAGCGAGTCCGCTTACTCACAAGATCAAGAGAAAAAAGTTGCTGTGAGTTCCTCTCTTAGCGTAGAAGTAAAATCACTTTTCTAAGTACAAAACTCACAAAAAACACTTTTCCTGATATGTGCAAAACCGATCAGAGCGTGTGTCTCAACCGTAGTATTTTTAAGAGCTTTGAGATTTCATAAAACCACAAATACCTCCTGTTCTTTTACGTATTTGTCACATAGGAACTAGGAATTGTTTTTGTACTTTTAGTACACAGAAGGTGCCAGAGTGCATAAAACATCATTGAAATAGAGCTTGCTGATCACACAAAGTGCCAGTGGAGGATCCCCCACACCCCCAACAGAGGTCCTCGGTAAACCCCTAATGTCCTAAAATCCTAGAAATCTCCTAAAATCCTAAAAATGTCCCACAATCTTAGCAATGTCCTAATATCCTAGAAACACCTAAAATCCTAGAAATCTCCAAAGATCCTAAAAACATCCTAAAATCCTATTAATGCCCTAAAATTGGAAAAATGTCCCACAATCCCGGAAACGTCCTAAAATCCTAGAAATGTCATAAAATCCTATAACATCCTGAAATCCTTGAAACATTTGAAAATCCTGGAAATGTCTTACGATGCTAAAAACATCCTAAAATCCTAGAAACTTCCTGAAGTCCGAAAAGCGTCCTCAAATCCCCCAAAAGTCCTAAAATCCTAGAAATTTCCTTAAATCCTAGAAATGTTTTACAACTCCAGAAACACCCTAAAGTCCTAGAATGTCCTTAAATCCTTGAAATGTCTCAAAAATCTAAAAAATGTCCTAAAATCCTGGAAACATGTATGGGGCTGCTGCTTCTGGCTCCTGGCCTCCCGTCATTTTGCAAAAATGTGGCCCCTTAAAAAAACATGTTGAGTTTAACAGCACAAATACCTGTCTGAGTCCAGTTATGTCCTTTCTTCGTCCAGTTTTGTGATTTCGTCAGCGTCTCCTGGCTGGTGAACCTGGTGGGCCGAATCGTGTCGATCCTCCTGGAGTACGTCGGTCAGGTTTCGCTCTGCGGAAAACTGACCAAGATCCTGGAGAGACACAAGGAGTGGCCTCACATTCACAGGACAACACGTGAGTTAACTCTCGTTAATCAGCTGCAGGATCCAGGAGACGTACCTGACGCGTTTCCCGTCACTCTGGTCTAACCCGCTGTCCTCTGTGGTCTCCAGGTAACCCTCGCTCCCTGTCTCACCTGAGCAGAGTGGTGATCAGGAGACACCTGAGCTGCAGCGCTCTGATGTCCGTCCAGCTGCCCAACAGACTGAAGGACTACCTGCTGTTCAAAGAGAACGACCTGTACGCCAAAATCATCTGCAGGGAGGACTGAGGACACGGCCATCAATACTTTATCTCCTGGGTCTTAAATTTTGGTGATGAGTTTGTGTTTTATTACCTGTAACAGGGCCTGTATTTAGCAAATATCTGAATTACACGTAAAAATGCTCTAAAGAGCCAATGTAGGAGGAAAACAGCGTGAAAACGGATCATGTATGACTGTAAGTGACTTTTTCCACATTGTTTTAAAGGGGCATTACGGCTATTATCACTTTTATCGTCATGTGAGGTAACTCAGATTTCTGGGACTCAAGTGTTGGATAAAAGAGTTTCTTTACTGTGAATCTTTTTTTGTTTGTAAAACATAACAGACCAGCCAGGTGATGTTCAGAGCATTAGAGAAGGGACGGTTCATTATTTATTTTCATTTCATTCATTTCTTTAATTTTCATATTTTTAGGGGAAGGGGTGGTGCAGATAAAATATACATTTGTAAGCATTAGGGAGGGTCTATCTGTCTGTCTGTCTGTCTTATAAAATGTCTTATTTATCTCTTATAAAATTGCTGTAAGCACAATGGAAGTAAAAAAACAGAAGTCCAATCAATTTGTTGATTTTAACAAACAAGGAGGAAAATGTTTGCGTCAACAGGAAATTGGAAAAAAAGTTTGCCCTATAATGTAATTAAATATGTAAAATTAGAAACTAAAATAAGGCTGTTATAAATATATAAATAAAGGTCTGGGGGTAAATAAAGGCCATGGTAACTAAGAATTCAGTATAAAGAAATACGTGTTTTCTGTCACATTTCTAACAGTTGTAAATACATTTGTGCTGTTTTTTATTAAAACTTTGTGTTATTATTATGCATTTGCCTTGGAATCATTAATGTTTGTACAACATTTTGGGCCAAATCATGTGTTAGATGTGGAGATATTTTACTGGAGAATAAGTTAGCATGTGTGACCTGCTGTGATCTGTGAAGTCTTTAATCCTTCGTAGCAAATTGGCTCAAAAGAGACAACGAGAAACATAAGAAAAAAATTACTGAAAAAATAGCAAGAAATTGGTTTTAAAAAAAGTCCAAGCAAATTACCTAAAAACCTGTGAAGAAAGAAAGAAAGAATAAAAAAAACCCATCATTTTGCTCTATTTTAATATATATATATATATATATATATATATACAAAAAATATATATTTTGCTTGAGCTCTTTCAAAAAATGGGAAGAAGGTAATTAGCAATGAAAGAATATATTACCCCATATTAGCATGACATTTGTAAAAACTACCTTAAAAATAAATTTAAAAAAATGAATGAATAATGTAAAAAAAAAAAAAAACCCAACTAACAGAAATGACCTGGAAAATGGCTTAAAATTATCATAATTTTGTACCATCATTTTAAATTGTAATTATGATAATTATAGATTGTTTGTGTACTTTTATCCTTACACATTTTACCCTCGCTTTTTTTTTTACTATTATAAATTCTTTTAATTTCTTGTAATTATTAATTCTTGAATTAAGAATTTTTGAAAAGCATCTGAAAGCTATGTCACTTTAGGTTTCAAAGGGTTAAAATTTGTACTTTTTTTTTTTTTTTTATCACATTTTAAGACAATCTATTGAATAACTGTTGAGCTATTTCAGGCTGGACCAAAAGTGTTGGACTGAAATTGGGTTCTGTCTCCATCTAGTGGTCATTAGAGGAACTGCGGCTGAACAAACATTGAGCCGTAGCAGTTTCAGATGGCACCGAACAACAACAACAACACGCTGAGAGCGAAAACAGCGAGGTGTGAGCTGCTTCCTCTGGCTGACAGACGGTTGAAAGCAGATCAACTCTAAATTTAACCTTCTGACCCGCAGAAACATCAACAACAACAATGCGGCTCCACATTCTGGCGGGTCACCCGAGAACCTGATAACGGACAGAGGTCACATTGTTTTGAACAACCTCCAAAAGTGTCGACACGCGCTGCGAGCCGGGTCAGGTCTGTGAAGCAGCAGGTGTGTTAATGTGCTAAAACAAAGCCGAGCACGAAAGATTACAGCCAGACAATAAAACGAGGTGTATGTGACATATCACGGGATTTTCAGGTGACATAACAACTCATCCAGCAGCCACACTGTCAGCGGCTGGCTGTGTGTCTGTCTGATTCATTTAAACACACATTAACCCTTTGAGACTAAGCAAATAAGCTGGGAAGGCAATGAGAAAAAAAAGAGCCAAAAAATAGCAAGAAAAAAAAAGTAAGAAAAAAAATATCTGGAAATTATTTAAAAATATGAATATAATAAGACAAAAATAAAAATCAAAAATACACTGAGGATAATCCTCCCAGAAATTATCTGGAATAAGTGCTTAAAAGTGATAAAATGTTTTAAACAAATTTAAATTTGAAATTCTGATGATTATATATACATTTTCCCTAGCTCTTTTTCTTTTTTTCTCCAGACATTTTACCCTAGTTTGGTCAATGACCTTCCACGTCTGTTGATGACGTTTTAGGTCGTCCTCCAGCGTCAAAATATGACGTGCTGGGATACCGCTACAGAAATGCAGGCGGTGGGATGATGTCATGCTGAGAAGACGCAATTAGGCACCAACGTCACTGATGGTTAAATTTAGGCAAAAAGGGCTGATGGTAAAGTGTAGAAAACACACACACACACGCGCACACACACACACACACACACACACACACACACACACACACACACACACACACACACACAAACACACACACACACACACACACACAGGACTGTCAAAGATCTACGCTGCCAGCCGCCGGTGTCTCCACATGTCTGCTCCGCTCTCATTCTACGCCGGTGTTCCCGTTTATTTTTGGCGATAATTGAAAATCCCATTCAAAAATCCCGTAAGATTTTTGACGAGGGAACCAGTGCGATGCTAACTTCATCATTTCACCGCTCTGTCATCGACGTCAGTTTGTGACCAGTTGGGAGTGAGAATGTGTTGTAGCTTAAAAAAAATAAAATAAAATGTTATACTTTAAACCATCTGAAACAGGAACAAACAGGCTTGATTTCTTCAAGAACACAGGAAAAAATAGCAATCAAAGAAGAAATGACCCAAAAATAAGCAAGAGCAGCAACAGTAAAAATGAAAATTAGCTTTAAAAATATTTCTAAAAAGAAAGAAAAAAAATCCACAAAAATATATTTTCACAAAAAAATAGTGCTTACAAATTATCTTAACTTTGTAACATAATTTAAATTGTGATAATGATAATTAAAAATACAGTTTTCACTTGCTTCCTTCCCCCAATTTTACCTTTAAAGTAGCTGTGGAGCCGCCAAGCATCAAGAGCCTGAGAGAAAAAAATAAAAACAGCGTTAAAAAATGTTTGCATTGAGGTTTGATTGAAATCTTTATGTCAAACTTTTTTTTCCCCAAGACCATAAACATACAAACCAACAAAATAACAGTGTATTAAAAAAGAGAGAGAAAAAAGAAAGAAACTGAAAAAAGACACAGCGAAATTCAATGTTAAAAAAGGAGTAAGAAGAAGTTAAAACAAAATCTGAATTCACACACATACACACACATATATACATACATAAACATTCAAATAAACTGTATGTGACTGTAACCGAATACGCCCTACAGGTTTACAGGTTTAAAATCATGGAGCAGTGTAATAAAATAATAAATAAATGAAGTTACTGACTGTAGTAGATTAACTCTGCACATTAATTTTGTGGAAATTAAGAGAAAACTGCTGAAAAACTGCAGGAAAGAATATCCAGTTTTGGATTTTATGTGGTTAAACGTGCAGAAACCACCAGTCGGGCCCTTTGTTTTGCAACCGAGCGTGTTTCCATTCTCACCGCGGAGCCGCACAGCTGGATGACTGATGCTTATCGGCAGTAATCCAGGTCCGGGGGTCAGATTTACAGCAGATTTAGGATGAGAGTGATGTTATGTCACTCGCAGTCTTTTCACTTCAGACTCGTAACATGAAACGACTTCCAAGCAGCATGTTAAACACGCTGCAGTGATGGAGGCGTGTTGATATCGCGCTCTGATGGACGTCTTGGCAACCAAACAACAAACCGTGTAAAGGAGCAGTGTGGAGGATTACAGAGGATCTGGAGGCAGAAATGGAATTTAATATTCATAACGATGATTTTACGAGATATAATCACCTGAAACAAAGAAAACTGTTTTTGTTACCTCAGAATGAGCTTTACATGACTGGAGGCCAGTCGCTGCAGCAACATACATGTTTCTGGGATTTTAGGACATTTCAAGGATTTAAGGACATTTCAAGGATTTAGGAACATTTCTAGGATTTAAGGACATTTCAAGGATTAAAAGAAACTTCTTGGATTTAAGACATTTCTAAGATTCAGGAACGTTTTTCAAAATTTAGGATGTTTCTAGGATTTTAGATTTTTAAGATGTTTATAGGATTTAAAGATGCTTTTAGGATTTAGGGATTTTTTTGGAGTTTAGGACACTTCTTGGAATTTAATACATTTCTAGTATTTTAGGACTTTTCTCAGAGTCTATGACATTTCTAGTATTTTAGGGTGTTTCTAGGATTTTAGGACATTTCTATGGATGTTTTTAGGATTTAAGGATGGTTTTAGGATATAAGGGCATTTCAAGGAGTTTATAAGTATAGTTTTTAAGACATTTCTAGGATTTTAGGACGTTTCTGAGACTCTTCTAACTATTTCCACATTTCTAGAGGATTTAAAGACAGAAATGTTGGTACGGAGCGCCCGTGATTAAAAAAAAACATTGACATGTTATGAATGAATCTTAATAGCATCACTGTTAACACGTTGACACTTAAAGTCCTACTTTTTACGTTATCTGAAGCCCCAGTAAGTTCTCGAAACTCTCGAAACTAAATCACCATTAGATGCCTCTAAATTCTTCACACTGCTCCTTTTAGTGACTTCTTGTTCATGTTGGCTTGAAAGTTGCGTTTAATATTTGTTATTGGTGATCAGCAACTAAACGGATTCGAGCTGAGACTTCTTTACGTATTGTCCTTCAATTTTCATTTTTTGGACAAAGTCCTTTATCCCTGCAGTTAAACTTTCTTGATTGGCATTGCATTAGGTTTTGATCTTGATGTGGTAGATTGTGGAGATCGAAACCGGCCACTGCTTTACGTTTGTTTCCCCAAACGTCCGTTATAAAGTCGAGTATTATTCGAAAGAGTCTTTGAACTCGGCCTGTCCTGACTGGATGTTGTTTGTGTTCTGGTGTAAACAGCATCAGACCTCCTCTGCCAGCCGGCGCTGCTCTGCACATAATCCCACCTTCCTCCGGGAGAACAAGTGTTTTCCTGACAACACCACAACCACGGCGTGTTACTGAGTCCCCACGCGTTACGTAATGCCGCAGAGCTCAATCTCCGATGTCTCCCTGCGGCGTTTTGTCCCCTTCCCTTCTTTCAAGGCACGAGTCGCTGATGAGCTTTCAGCACAGGCCACTCAGAGGACTCGCATTCCTGCAGTAAGCCTATCTCACTGACCCCCCCACCCGACACCCTAAAAAAAGACAGCACCATCAGCGGCACGGCGGCCCTCCCCTTCCTCCCCGTCAGGCTGGGGGCAGTAGATGAACAAGAACTGTCTGATTCGCCACCAGTCGTCCACAGCATCCCTGATGTGAAGGAACCTGATGGAGGACAAGTCAATGAGACGATTCACACAGAAAAACAACTAAAGGAAGATTTTATCAAGTAGAGGAGATAAAAGTGCAAGAAGATCGAGAGACTTACGTGTTCAGAGCGTCCTAAAAACAAGTGCAGAACCATGAGTACCTTTGGGTACCGCAGGGAGCTGAAGAAGTACGAGGAGGTGGACGAAGACGAGCTGCTGGCCACTTTGTCCTCCGAGGAGCTCCAGGAGCTGGAGAGGGAGCTGGTCGACTTTGACGACAACGTCCCCATCGGCCTCAGGCAGAAAGACCAGACCGCCAAAATCCCCACGGGAAACTTTGACAGGGACGCTCTGCTGAAATATTGGGAGGACGAGAACAAGAAGCTGCTGGAGAACGAGAAGAAGGAGTCCAACACTGGACAGGTGAGTGGGGACATCGAGACTCTGTCTGCAAGTTAACACATTTAAGGCACCAAATCTGCATGTTTTAATTACCGGATTAAAGGGATTGACAGATTATCGGCCTGGCTGATTATTGGGGTCGATATTTGGCATTTTGCCGATTGTTCGAATCGGCATTTTGTTTTAATGATCACAGATAAAACTTATTAATCATAAAGTGCAAAGAAAGTGTCAGCATGGGAGGAACTTCAGAGGGGTATTTTTATGAATTCATATTTTATTTAGATTTTCATTTTATAAAAAAAATGCTGGGAACTTGTTTATTTTTTTATTCTCTGCTATGGTAAGATTTTTACTCATTTACCACACAAACACACTCACTGCCTCTCTCTCACACACACACAGTACGGATATACGCATCAAAATAAGACGCTCTAGGTACCCTCCTGAGTCTGTTTTGGACGTCCACGGATGTCGTGTCTATTTACGCTTGTTTCATGCATTGTGTCTTTTTAAAATAAACTTCCGATTTTCACAAGAAATGTAGTTTCTGTTCGTTACATGTGTAACTCTGCCTTCTTCCAGCCTTAACTTAAATGGTTAAATTACCTGAGGGCGGTGGAAAAAGCACAAGAAAATCTTCTCAGTATCATTGCCATTTTTTAATATCCACCTCATCAACAGGACGACTCAACTTCACACAGCTCTCTCATTTCCCTCCTTCACGCAAAAACATATCCATGCACCCAAAGGGGAGGCGCACCACACAAAGTAGTTCCTTATTCTAACTAAAAGCACGAGCAACTCAAAACAATATATGAATATATGAATAAAGAAAGATTATTTACCAAATAAAACAAAATTTCACAAAATAAAACTCATCTTACACATGCACAATCTTTTTCAAAATAAACTGACAACATAGTACAACTATTTGACAATTATTTTAAAACTATTTGTTTTAAAGCAGCAACAAAAGCACATGGCTATGTTGAGAAAAAATGGTTTGGCGTAAAATTTACATGGAAACTTAAGAGCAGGCTCTGACGTAAAAGTCCAGAGTTTGTTTGATCGGTCCATGTCCCCCTCCCAATGAGTCAAAGAGTATCACACCGCTGCAGACGGTGCCTTCTACTGACGTCCACTGACAAAACATCGGCATTTGATGACTTGATTTGTAACTCGCTGCTTCTTAAACTGACGCACTCGGCAGACGCTAACATCAGGGGCGGCGTTCAGTGAGTCGGCCGTGAGAACGGTCTGCGCCAACACGCACAGCACTTTAAGTAATGAACCGATTTAAAGGACGAGACTAAACGGTCTCACTCTGACAAAAAAAGACTCGTCTGGATCAACACCCAGACGGCACTTTTGGAAAAATAATAAAATCAGAAAACAGATTCAGTTTCACCGGGATTAAAGGAGAACTCCAACAATTTCTCACATGACGATCAGTTTACTCGTCAGGGTTGGTCCCATTCAGCCTGTGAAAACATTTCTTTAGTGTCTGGTGCAGGAGGAAATAACCCAGATGATGTCACAGTGATGTAGTATTCAGTGTTTTTGGAGCTTGACCTATAATATGGATTAAAAGTGAGAACGTCTCCATCCTCCATCATTGGAGTCTACATCCAATGCAAGAAATAAAGTCATCTTTGTGCATGTTTGGCCACAAATCAGATTTTGATATGGAGCTTTCTGCTTTAAGACCAAAGTGTCAATTTATGTTGTCCTCTTTAATTTCAGATGCATATTTAATGTGTATTGAAACATAAACTCACTATAATGATGCAGAAAGTGTCACATGTATCCAGTTCTCTAAAACGTGTTGGTGGAAAACAGGTCTAAAAATAAAGACTGTCGGAGAAATGCCAGCTTTAATGACTGTCTGCCAGCGTTGGAGAGGGTTCCTAATTAAAAGTCAGAGGCTGGAGAATGTCAGGGTTCGACCTAATTTTCTGTCCTGTTGTCGTGTGCAGGAAGGACGCCAAGATAAGAGCAGAGGAGAGCGAGTGACAGTGACCAGCAGTGATGCCGGCAAGACTGCGGATAGCGACAGGAAGAAGATTTCACCGAAGGCGAAGAAAGTCCAGAGCGTCTTCTGCAAAAATGATGTGAAGGAAGACGAGGCAGAAAAAAAGGACGAGTGTAAAAAGGAGGCTCCGATCAGGATTAAATGTCCTCAGAAGAACAGTCTGTCAAAAGGCTCGAGGAGCGAATCGAGGAGGAGTGAAACCACAGATCAAAACCTGAACGCAACCTCCGACAGAGCGAGCGGGAACCCGATCGCCATCGATGAGACTCTGGAGCAGATCCGGTGCAACGACCCCACCGTGAAAGAGGTCAACCTCAACAACATCGAGGACATTTCCCAGGAAACCCTGCTACGTTTCGCAGAGGCCCTGTGCACAAACACTCACGTCCACGTTTTTAGTCTCGCAAACACCCACGCAGACGACCGGGTCGCCTTGGCCATCTCCAAGATGCTCCGTGAGAACCGCTTCATCAGAAACCTGAACATCGAGTCAAACTTCGTGTCCGGTCAGGGCATCCTGGCCCTGCTGGCGGCGCTGCAGCACAACCGGACGCTGGTGGAGCTTCGCTTCCACAACCAGAGGCACATGTGCGGGGGGAAGGTGGAGATGGAGATGGTCCAGCTGCTGAGGGAAAACACAACTCTGCTCAAGCTCGGTTACCAGTTCGACCTCCCGGGCCCGAGGATAACAGCAACCAGCATCCTGACGCGCAACCAGGACCAAGAGCGCCAGAGGAGGCTTCAACAGAGGAAGGAGCAGAGTCCGACAGACGTGTCGGGACAAAATCCTGGTTCATCTGCAGAAAACAGACCACCGAAGAAACCGTCACAATCTTCTAAGACTGTTGAAAATCAGAACAGGAATCCTCCTCCTCCTCCTCCTCCATCTTTAGACCTACCGACGAGGAAGATCTCCGAAATGGTCAAACAGCACGAAAGCTCGAACAGCACGAAGACTCAGTCGAACCAAAAGAAACCAAAGTCAAAGAAGCTCAAGAACGGTGCCAACGAAAAGGAGAGCGCAGATATTCTCAAAGACCTGAAGAACGCCTTGAAGCCGTCACTGCAGAAGAGACGCGACGAACCGTCGCACCTTCCGCCGCCACAGAGATCGAGCCGCGACGACCTGATGGCGGCGATTCGTGGGAGCAGCATCGGGTCCTTAAAAAGGGTAAGACTTCCTATGAGTTGAATTTAGGACTTGATTGACAAATTTTGTTTTGCTGGAGTGAAAGCATCAAAGACATAATTTCGCCTCCAAAAGCCATCAGACCCCCTCAGTGCGAACGCCTGCTGTCACCAGACGACAGCCTCTGTCATTCCCCGACTCTCTGACGGGTTATAAATAGTTTGACTTCTTCACCGCTGTTTGATAAGACTGATAGCTGCTGGGAAGAGAGCAGATGAGAGTTGTTCAGATTCCCAGCAGGTTTAGAGAGCTTTAAACGCAATGCAGTAGCTCCAAAGTGCTCTGAAAGGACAGTGACGGACAAACAGGACAAATATCAGGACAATTTGTGCAAAATAAGTTTCATCTGTGACTTTCACAAAGTTGATATTTAAATAATTTGATCTGATTATAACATCATAGCTATTATGATCTCACAGGAGTCAAAACAATGCATCTCCTAAACAGACTTCCCTAAATTAATCAGCCACCAACCATGAAAGAAGGTCCTTCAAACGTACAACGCCTCATTGGCACTATTTGTTGCTGCAAACCACAGAAACGTTACGTTTGACCTCTGCAGTCCACTGCTTGACCCCAACAAACAACGAAAAACTGTTGTTGGAGTGAATGCAATATCTAAAGAAGTCCTGGAGGGAACGTCTCCACCTCTATTAATGATGAACTGACGAAACTTGGCGGTCAAAGGTCAAAGGTGAGGTCACTAGCTGTGTTTACAAAGAGATTGTGCTATAAGGCCGCAATAAAGTCATCGTTTTTACCCCCCTTTGCATTTTTACACAGAATCAACCAATGGCAGCATCGTTCACCTAAAAAAGTGCTGATACTGAAAAAATATATATGTATTTATTTTACTATATTTTGTTTTTTTTAACAATGTTTTAAACATATAATTACTGTATTTATAAATAGAATTTTCTGGACATTTCCCCCCATATTTTGGACATTTTCTAATAATCCTCCCCTCTTTTTTTAAACTCATTTTTTAGGTAATTTTCTTGTCACCAACTCACTAATTAAAAAGTTAAAGTTAAAGGGTTAAAAAGTTTGTGAAATGCATCTGAATGCAGTGCAAGAAAACTGACACTGATCCAGGTTTTAAAGAGTTAAGCCCCTTATAGCCTTTGATGAAGGAAGAAAGTCACCAGTTCTTTCCTTTGAGAGAAAACAAAAGACAGAAGACCAGCGCCCTCTGTCCTGCCCAGGTTTTAAATGTCCTTTTTTTGTCTTCTTGTTAATGTTAAACGTGCTATAACTCAACATGTGTTTCGTTTCAGGTGGATCTGTCGCAGGCCTGAACTCACCTGCTGATCACACCTGAACTCTTCTCACTTTGTATTGAAATATTTCATTTTTACTTCACACTGAAAGTGTCACTTTTTAACAGTATCTTATTTAACTCCTCACACGGCGTAGCAGCAGACTGCATTTCTGTATGTTTCGGACGTTATTGTTGTATTTTGTTACTGTGTGAAACCGACTGTGAAAACTGACGTGTTGAGAAATAAAGTTAATGTTCTGACTTCAGTTTTCTAACATTTCTTTCTCGTTCACATAAGAGTTTATTCTTTAGATTTCTTTGGACTCAGGATCAGAATAAAATACTTGTTTTATTAAAGTTGTTTCGCAGATTAAAAAAAGTGCTTTGGTTAAATTTAAATTAGTTAAACTACAAAGGCTAATGTGGCCTTGAGGTACCCCTGGGAATTTTTTCGTTGATACCACAAGCACTCTTTTTGGTTTCGTTTGTCCACGACAGTCTTTTTTTCCAAACTCCCTGATTTTGATTTCATTGAAGCATCCAAACATTTTCTTCTGTCAGTCTCTTCATGTCCTGCTTTGAAATGAAACTTATGAGTTCATTTATTTTTTTACGTGTGTCTCTGATTTTTTTAGTTTAAATATATTTTGGCAGTTTTTCTTCAGCAGAGACAGCAGAGGTACAGACAGGAAGCGAGGAGGATTACAAACGATACGCAGGAGTTCAGACGGTTACTAACATACGAAACAGTAAAGTCTTCATCAGGACCTTGTTCAGACAGATATCTTTTAAACACATTGTTGTAATTCATACAAGAGCTTCACATGTTGTGTCCTCAGAGGAGGATCAGCTCTGTGTGTTCTGTAATAAAGACTCTTACAGAGGGATTAAACTCCACCGCAAACTCACACAGAGAGCAGCTCTGTGAGCTGACTGCAGCAGCTGCAGCTTACTGTCTGCACACGCACGCACGCACGCAAATACACACACACATGCGCGCGCACACACACGCACACACACACACACACACACACACACACACACACACACACACATTGTGTATTCACACTGAAGAAAAGAAGAAAGCGACAATATAAATGGGCTGGATGAACCTGCATGCAGCAGGTGTCAGACAATTGAAACTCGCATTGAAAGTGTTCTAGACAAAATGACTGATCGTGGTTAAAACCGACCTCGTCCTTCAGACCTCTTTCTAAACGGCGAGCATGATGAAAGCGTTCAAGAGTCTAATGGACTGTAACTGTTTTCTGTGCAGTTAGGTCGACGCAGCCGAGTCGACAGAAGAAAACGTTGGTATATATGTTTCTGCAAACCACAAATATGTAACATCTGTAGACTGTTTTATATATATGAAATTATATATTTTTAAATAAGCTGATGTTGTCACTGGGAGGAGGAGGGGATGATGGATCGCGTGATTTCTAGGCGATAAGTCACCAAGCTGCAGAAAACCAGACCAACATAAATAAAACTGGCTGTGTTTTAGTGAGCTGTTGCTGTTTCCTGCAGCTTTTTAAATATTAAATTGAAAAAAAAAAAAACATCTGTGTTTCTTAAGAATAACCACAATCAGGTTTTTAGCGCCTCCGGCTGAAGACGGCACTGGAATACAACACCCGGGTGAACTGGCAAGATGCAATGTTACACCAGCAATAATTACCATCCATCTCCTCCTAAGCAGCTAAAACATCGATCTAAATGAGTTTAAAAAGAGAGACTGAATAAATGATAAGTCTCCTGCGTGACGATGATGTCACATGGACACACCAACAATGGACTGAAACATAAAGTTTCAACGCATCAGTAACAAAATATACAAATGTAACGTTGCCCACTTGTGGTTTGCAGAAATGCACAATTATTTTCACATAATCGGGTTTGTGAGAGACTACGGAAAATAAGCAGTGCCGAATGACTGCCGTCTTTTTTCTTGCCAGGTGAGTAAATGTACTCGAGAACTGAGAACTCTGCACATGGATGCACCCCTGGCGTCTAAAAGCAAACGGTAGCCAATGAGTGATATCACGTCTTTTACACAGCCCATGGTGCCAATGTATGAACAAACACAACAAGGACGAAACAACCAACACGAAGAGTGAGACCCAGACATCACGCGCTGTGGGCAAAGACAGCTTTACGACTCGTGGCAGAAACTCAGAGGTCGAGCGTGAGAAAAGGTTAACACAAACATAAATGAGACGTTCATCTGGTGTTTGGGAAAAGAACGGCTCTTTGAAATAGAGACAGCACAAAACAGACCCGCTGGACGGATAACGTCAACAAGGACCGAAGCAATCAAAGAATAAGCAACCGACTGACAGGTGAGACGAAGAGAAGAGATTTAGTTTGGATTCAAAGGTCTAAACGGTCTGATATCAGCAGGGAGGTTATTTTAGAGGACGGGGTCATGATGCGAAAAACTTCCAAAAAAGTGGCCATTTCTTAAAATTGAGAGTTCACGACATTTCCAGTCATGTTTGTAGCGACACAAGCAGGTATTTTTAAACTTGACTTTGAGACATTTCCTGCCACGCTTTTAGCAAGTTTGAGACATTTCCAGCTCTGTCTGCAGGTTTGCAGGTTCAGATGTTTGGGACACATTTGCAGCGACAAAAGCGGGTGTTTTTTAGGGAGAGTTTGGGACAAATCAAGCTGTGTTTTTAGCGACAAAAGCAGGTATTTTTTAATGAGTTTGGGACAGATCCAGCTGTGTCTGCAGGTTTACATGTTCAGACGTTTGGGACATGTCCAGCTGTGTTTGCAGCGGCTAAAGCAGGTGTTTTCTAACAAGTTTGGGACATGTCCAGTGTGCTTGCAGTGACAAAATCTAGTATTTTTTAAGAAGACTTCAGGACATATCCAGTCATGTAAGCAGCAACTAAAGCTTGTAGGTAACAACTAAAATATATTAACAAGCGTTTGGGACATGTCCAGCTTTGATTTTAACACACAGGGATCAGTGTTTGAGTGACTTGATCTGATATCAGCTGGCAGACAAATAGCAGAGCTTCAGATCCGTCTGTGTATGAATCAGCTTCTAATCCCGTCTGCTTACACACACACACACACACACACACACACACACACACACACACACACACACACACACACACACACACACACACACACACACACACACACACACACACACACACACACACACACAGTCACTCGAGTTCATCAAACAGCTGTTCAAAGTAAATTCGGACTCCCCTCAGGGAGGAGAGTGTAACTGTGCGAGCCCTCATTACAACACTCAACATCTTTAATAAAACGCCACGTTAGACTAAAGTTTAATTGGAGGAAAATGAAATCCTCCACTTGTGAGGTGCTGAGAGACGCCGCGGCGTGTCTCTCTGAGGACGGGGTCCAGCTGTCCAATCATTAGTACTATACTCACTGCATCACTCATTATAACATGAGTACTTAGAATATTCACGTGTACTGCTCAAGTACTGTGATAGCAGAGCTGGGAAACATTTTTTTTTCTTCTTTTAAAAGACTGCGGACTGAGAGCACGGATGAATTACTTAACGGGTCTAAAGGGAACAGGCCCAGTGGCCCCAAATGCCAGGGGCCCCATCGGCCTCCAACTGCAAAATGTCACTCAAAATAGCACACACACGGACTACTAAGAAACACTAAAGGGGCCGTTTATGCTGCACCAATTCTTGCACAAACGTTAAAGTTTTGTTGCGGTTTGGCCTTTCGTTCATGACGATGACGTTTTTGGGGACTGAAACGCAAACTTTAGAAACCAGAGTGCGATCTTCTGAAAGTGCCACCGCGTCGCTGCGTGAACTGGCAATGTGCAGATCCTGTGAGAACGGCGACGTCACGGCCTAAATTCACACGTGTTGTTCTTCTACGGTGTGTCATTACACATTTACACCACCAACTACTGGCCTGGCATGCATACCGCAGCATTTTGGGTTGTTTTTGTGGATCCATGTACACCGAGATCATTGTCAGTGTTATCATATGAACTAAAGATTTTCAAAAACGCAAAGATTTTCCCTTTTGAGGAGGCCTGTGCACTTATAAACGTGGCCCAAAAGGCCAAAAGAGACACAAAACGCAAAAAAAATCCAAATATACACAATGACTACAAAGTGAAGCAAAACAAATACAGACACAAAAATGAAAAAAAAAAAAAAAATCACACTAAATGATCGCAAAGACACAAAGTGACCTCCAAAAGACACAAAATGAACTCAGATGCACCAAACGACTGCAAAGACACAAAATACCCCAAAACACGAGAAAGATAAACAAAACAAGTGACCACACTTTCCACTGACTGTTTCCATCCGAGCATCGCGAGCTGTGTGAATATAACGACAGTTTAGCAAATATCACAAAAAAAGTTACTTCTTCTAAAAGTTACCAACTCCAGCTTTTATCTGAACACTGGAAAGCACCACAGCAAAACATTTTTAAAAGTCTGCTCACAGGTTCTTTAAATATGAAAACTGTGGGGGTGCAGAAAAAATAGTGTGAAGCAAAATTAAACACAACAAAAACACAAGCAGACGTCAAATTTCATGCCTCTAGTTATTACACTTGTGAAGATAAAGAAGGCTAAAAATGGCCTCCTGTATATGAATGACAACATTCCCAGAGCAAATAAATCAATAAATAAAGCAATTTTTAAAGTTTTGTTAAATTCTTTTAGAAAAAAATACATTTTTGGTGCCAAACTGAATAAAGTAAAAAAAAATAATAACAACATCTGAGACAGAATGACCCCAAAGTTAGCTGTATGATGCTTCTTTACAGGTAATTTGCAAAAAAAATTGAAGTGTTAGGCCGATGTTTCCGAGTGGTTTTACCTAAAAACACAAACAGTACTTTACTTTTGTTCCAGCGGTCACATCAGAAGCAGACGAACATCGACAAAAAACAAGAGACACATTTCTCTGTAAATATTAACATTTATTTAAGTATACAATTTAGTATTCTCATTGCCCCCCCACCCCCCCGACCCTTTTCACAGGTTCGCTGTCAGTATTTCGGCTTCTCGATGCAGCATTAAAGCCTCGCTGGAGGACGGTAAAAACTCTTCAACACGAACAGTTAAAACGAGCGTCGGTTATTTCTTTTCTCCGCGTACGGACGGAGCATCACAGGCATCGCCACAAGCTGCTTGCAAATGCCACATTTGGTTCATTATTTGCTTTTTTTTTATTATTCTCCATGAGGAGGCATTTACAGTCGCATTGCATAAAATCATAGTTTGTTAACTGAAGGACGGAAGTGAATGAGTGAATACTTTTAATCATTTTTGTGGATGAAATGATATTTAGTTTGAAATACCGACCGGAGCGCTGCTGCTGTTTCCTCCTGCAGGAAATAACGGAATGATGTCACAACAAAAACAACCAACCAGACATTAACAACAAAACCATCATTTCACAAATGCCACAGTGTGTGTGTGTGTGTGTGTGTACGTGTTTTTGTTTTAAGCCAAAGAGAGTGAAACATCGTCAGTCATGCTCGCAGTCTCCATTAAAAGGTCACAATATTGCGTGACCTTTAAAAAATGTCCCATCGTCACGGAAACCTGCTTGGAAAAATAAAAATTACTTGACGAAAAAAACACAAAACTGAACTATCATATAAACGTGTGTGCAAATAAACGGCTTTAATTTCATAAAAAATGAAAGTGGAAAATCCGCGAGGCGACTCGAGCCGCCGCCGCTGCATTTTGGTCAAAAAGGATTCATGAAAAAATAACACGACTAAAACTACAATTTATTAGGAAACTCGGAGGTACGAAAAAAAGAAGCACGGTAAGAAAATAGTGTTATCTCGCATTTAAAGCGACCGCTGTCAAACACAAAGAGGATCCTGCCCGTTTGGTCGCACGTACGTCTCCCTTTTTCAGTTTCGTTGAATAAAAAGACGAAGAAATGAACACACACAAAAAACAAATACTTCCCACGGAGCACGTAAAGACTTCAGATTCCCCTCAGCGGAGCAGCTAGTGTTTTATATTATTGATTATTAATATGAAATGTGGCGTCTCCACCTTGTGCTGTTGATGGCGTTAAGTGCTCTCTAATGACACAATGTCCCGGGGAACGCGTACAGTCTTTAACGATGAGGATGCGTGACGAACGTAACGGATTTAACAGATGAGGTATTGCACAGATTATTTATAATATTCATTTTAAAAAAAAGCAAAAAAAAGGCAAAAAAATAAATATACAGCCAATTCTTACAACATTTACATTACAATTTTAGTCAGATGCTGGAAGATTTTTTTAGGATATTTTAGTGTCAGCTGTAGGTGCAGATAGGGAGGAGGAAACCTTCACTAGTCGTCCCACTCGTCGTCGTCTTCGAAGTCCTCGTCTTCGTCGTCATCCTCGTCTTCGTCTGGGAACAGAAAACACATCTAAAGAGCGGGAAAACTCGGAGAATAAAATCTTTTTCACGCTGATTAAGCAGGTAAGAGGCTGCAAGGTGAACAGGAAAGACGAAGACTGAAGAATATGAGTTTGGTGTTTTGGGAAATCCATTTCTTTGCTTTCACATTAACTTGGGGTGTAAATCACTGGTTTCATCACAATATGATTTTATATCGATATGTTGGACAACTATACAATATTCGCTGATATCACAAAGTCTGCCATGATAGGATTTCAATTTGATTCGATTTAGAGGCCACTGATTGATATGAGTCGATATTATCACACAGTCGGTTACAGAAGAAGCTGCTACGCCCTTTTTTTTTTGCTTTTGGTCAAAAAATATAAAAACAGTGTAAATAATTACAACTGGTTCTTTCTGCCAGAAAAACACTTTCTGAAAGAAAAAACGTTTTCTTTAAACAATAACCAGGATCTTTTTCCTAAAACTTCAGGTGTATCTGAATTGAAGACAACTTCTACCAACAACCTTTAAAACAACAAGATCTTTTAACAAAAGTACAAAAATCAGCTCAGTAATAGCTGTTGAGCATCATAGAGTAAACAACTTTTTTTTTAAGTCACCTTTCCCCAAATATACAACATGCTAATGTTGTTAGCAAAAGCCTAAGCCATTTTACGTTTCAATAATTAGCTTAGCAGCTAGCAGACTTTTCCTCTACTCATAACTTAACCAGTTTACATGAATTATTTACGCTTTCTCTGACTCACTGCTGGTTTAAGCACGGATGAATTTCTGTCTGAATGCTCAATTTTTTAAGTCTAACATTTTTTAAACTGAGCAGCTAATGCAACGTTAGCAAGAAGTTAGCAGAGTGAGATGCCCGGCATACGTTGTGTTTCCTGTGTGCGGCTTTTGTTTACTTATGAAACGTGCTCTGTCTGGTAACCCCGAGTTTCTCGGAAAACAAATATTTCCACATTGATGATTTATTCCCGAGTAAACAGCGTTCTTCTCCTCATCTCTCTTAGCTGCTCGCCATGACGTCATCATCTGCCTGACGCTGTGTGACTGTGACACAGAATTTCAAAATAAAGGCGCATCTGGAAGAGGCTGATATGGATCATTGTTTTAAATTTGCATCGATGATACTCAATGGATTTTTACACCACTGTACAGTTTGGGAAAATCTAATTTAATGTTGTACTGAAGTTTATGAGATCCATGTCGATCCATGTGAGTTTAGCTGCAGTAATCTTAAAGATTGCAAAAGTCTGCAGGACACATTAAGGTCGAGGTCACGTTTTGGGACTCTCAGGTGACAGCAGTTACCTGAGGAATGGATGGCTTTGCTCCTCTTCTGCATCACTTCCATGAGAGCGCCCACGATGCCCGAGGTGGGAGCCGACGTCGGAGGGCCGGACTCTGGATGATCCGGCACCTGGAGGCACAAAAACACATCCAGTCTGCTTTGTTACAGGGATCGCACAGACTGGGACGAGTCAAATTCAATGACTTCTAAGCTCTTTTTCAAGCACTTTCCCCTTTACCATTATCTTACAACAACAGCCAAACATTCAATGTTAAGAAACTGTGTACTAGTTTTGTGGTTAACCCCTCTCGTCAAACTCCTTAAGGTTTTTCTGGGTTCCCCCGAATGTCTCCTTTTCTTAAAATGTATAACGTTGTTTTTAATATGTGCGAAAAAAACAAGTCAAATCAGATCATTTTCATTTTCAACGATGAAATTGTTTTCTCCACAACCATCTGTTGAAAGAATTCAAATCAAGGGGACAATTTTTGGGGACA
Source organism: Plectropomus leopardus (assembly GCF_026936395.1). NCBI lineage: Eukaryota > Metazoa > Chordata > Actinopteri > Perciformes > Serranidae > Plectropomus > Plectropomus leopardus. The sequence goes on from NC_142182.1 coordinate 2,854,307, forward strand.
AAAAGACAATTTTTTAAGATATTGCAGTGCTTCAATTTCTGAATACCAAATTAAAGAACTTCAAGCATCATGTTGTTAAAATGTACAATCAGATGTTACTTTGTTTTTTTTTTTTACTAAAGCATGATGGGAAGGAGGAATCTGACGCTATGAGGTCTTACGGTCTTGAGCTGGATTCCCTGTCGGATCTGGTCCAGCAGGGCGTCCCGTCCCACGCCGGGGACCGGCGCTCGGTTGTTCTGCTCCACCTTCTTCAGCTGCGTCCCTCCTCTGATCTGCTCCAGCAGCGCCGACTTCCCACCGGAACTCGGCGAATGAGGAGAGTCTCCGCCTCCACCTACACCGTCCAGCTCCGGAGGAGGAGGTGGGCCGGGAGGGGGAGGTGGAGGAGGTGGCGGAGGAGGTGGAGCAGGGGCGGAGCCGCCGCCTCCGCTGACTGGAGACTGCTGGGACAATGGGGGAGGCGGAGGTGGAGGGGCTGGGGGGGAGACGGAGGAGTGAGAGGAAGGTGGCGGAGGAGGAGGAGGAGGCTGGTGATGGTGATGGTGATGGTGGGGAGGAGGAGGCGGCTGGTGACCTCCTCGGGTGGGAGGAGGTGGCGGAGGCGGGGCACCCAGAGTTCCTGGTCGGGAGGGCGGCGGAGGAGGAGGAGCTGAGGTGGGGGCTCTGGATGGAGGAGGAGGAGGTGGGGCTCCTCGGCCCCCTCTGGACGGGGGAGGAGGAGGGGGTGGAGCCGAGTTGTGTGGCGGCGGGGGAGGAGGAGGAGGACCGCCACGAGTAGGAGGTGGAGGCGGTGCTGCAGGGGGAGCGATAAAAATAACAAAAAACAAGATCAGGAATCAATAAAAAATTGTCACGTCATTTTTAAAAGCCACCTGCGTTTTATTCTCTCGCTCTCTCCTGCAGCTCTCTGCTCCTCAAAATTTATTATAAAAGCACTTCAAGTTCCTTCTAGCTGTATTTTCATAAATGTTTTAGAACGGCAGCGTATTCAGCTTTCTTATTTGACAGTTGATTTAGGTTAATTGTGACTACAGCTCATTCAATAATTTTGTATTTTAGTAGTTAACATTAGTTTAAAGGACATTTAAATATGTAAAGATATATATCGTGTATCGCAATATAGCCCTAAAATATCACTATATTATTTTTAAGTCATATCGGCCGGCCGTCGTTACTATTACTATCACTGCGTGCTCACAGCAGGGAACCACCAGCGGCACGCTCAATCTGAAAACATCGTGCACCATTGCTACATTTTGCAGGTTAAACATGTTTTCTCGGCTTTGCGGTGCATTTTTCTTATTTGGAGGCTGTCAGAGGTGTTACCCAATCAGCAGATAAAAGTGTATAAACCACGGTTTACCTTATTTTGTTATTACCGCGCAGGTGAAACTTGAGAGTTTCTGCACGCGCTCAAAACATGGTTTTCTCTTCTCAAGCTACAATATTTCTCTTTAGAGTATAGATATTCTTCACACATTTTTTGATAGCGATATGCTTTCATACAAGTCGATCACTAATATTAGGGACCAGAGTTACCCTTCACTCGACTGAGATGTTCTCTGGACCATAACAGCAACGGCTGTAAGATCAAGCTTATTTTGCAATATTAAATCAAACTCTGAATTTTTTTTTTAATATAAAGTAAAGAATGGCCTTCAAAGGTCAGAGAAAAACTTCAAAGAAAAATGAAAGACAAGTCCAAAAATGACCAAAAACAACAAAAATCCAATACTGGTTATTGATAAAATTGAATTTAAAATCACTGAGATGTCATGAAAAGACCATTCATCATTAATACCATGTCTAAATCACTCACACACACACACACACACACACACACACACACACACACACACACACACACACACACACACACACACACACTCACACACACACACACACACACACGCACACACACACACACACACTTGAACCCCCCCTGTGAATTCTGATTCAGATCACTCTGCACTCCTCGCGGCAGGTTAACATGAATAAAACATGGAGAAGAAGAGTCTGTCACGGAGAATGAAAATATCTGATAGAGGATGCCGTTTCATCTGCACACCTCAAATCGACTTTCTGATAGAAAAATACAGCAGAGGGGAAGGAAATGATACTTCAAGATAAAACTGTGCGCAGATTTTAAATCAGTTCATAAAAAAACTTGTTTTGTTTCAGTTTGAAATGACGGTAAATCCCCAGAGAAGCACTGAGTTTCTTCAGTTAACTGTGACTCCTGCAGTGGAGCAGCTACGCTTTTGTTTAGTTTTATTTGTCCAGGTGCTAATGGAACATTTAAATTAGCAGCTGCGGCTTAAAAATCCTCTCACGCGATGCTTTACTTTTACTTTTTACTTTTCTTTTCATCGCTGGTGTATAATTTTTAACTTTGACTTTTATACCACCAAAGTTTAACCCTTAGGGCCAGCTTTAATATCACACAAACTCGCATCACTGCTCACAAAATGTGCATTTAAAAATCAATCTTTAATATTATACATTAGTATTATTTTCTTACTTCACTGAGTTAATACCTAAACGTTAGTCCTAAGCATAGTGAGTTTTATTTGTTTTTTTACACACTTAATCTGCAGCAACGGTAAAATTTTGTCAACTTTTTCCATGAACCTTGAAGATTAATTTAGCAAGAATTTGCAAGTATATGTTTAGAGTCAGCACTGTTTACAGTCAAACTAAAATAAATAAATCAAAAATCTGTGTCGATGGTTTCTGCAGGATAGTCTGAAGATGACCTGTGGCAAGTTTGGTGTTAACTGAGCAAAAAATGTGACAGGAGATAGGCTTAATTAGTTTTACAGTTTAGTTTAGTTTCACAGCTGGACCTACATTTTGGTGTAAGTTGCAAAGCTGTAGAACGGACAAATGATTTGTTATGAATTTTCAAACTGGACCTATGTGCTACGTTGTTGTTTGTGAATAATTATAACAACACTGAGGAAAACAAGAGTGAATGAAGTGATATGAAATAAATCGAAAGGTTTTTTTTTTGATAAAGGACTTCATTGATCTGAACAGGAAACAGTTCACCATCATCAACTCCCGCTCCCCTCCTGCCGCGTCAGCCAAGGTGTGCCTCAAGGCTCTGTGCTCGGGCCCCTCCTGTTTATGATCTACATGCTCCACCTTGGTCAAATCATCCGTGCCTTTCACTCATCTTTGCTCATCTGTACCCCTGTTCAGTTATTATTATTATTGATCATTTGCCCAAATATTTCTTGATTGAGTTGCTGTGAAACAACTTGAATAATGGACCGGTCTTTCCAGACCTTAAAACTACAATAAACATCTGTGTTTACATGGTGGATATTTATACATTTTTAAATTAAGTTACAGCTTGAACAACACCAGCGCAGTGTTTTGGAGATCCTGTCTCACCCGAAAATTCAGTTGTTTTGCAGTAAAATCCAGGTGGAACGGATGAAATGCTGCAGCGCTTCATTGTTATTTCGGATCAGTTTGACACATCAAAGGAAGGTACCTTTGACGGTGTGTGTGAGTGTGTGTGTTTTCTCACCTTGCCTCCTCAGCTCGTTCTTGACGGCCTCCACCCCTCCCTTCTTCTCGATGAAGTCGTAGATGACCTTGGACGTCTCTCGGTCCTTCAGCTGAGCCTCGGAGATGCCGCACATGTCGAACAGGTTCTTGAGTTCAGGATCAAGGTTGTTCAGCTGCAACAGCGACAGCACAGACGGCATTTCAACAAACGTTTTAACACACACTGCTGATGTCTACGTTTACGAGAGTTAAAATCTGTGTTGAGCCCCAGCTTCCAAAAATTACACATCAGCTTAGAAAAAAGTTACTGATGACTCTTGAACTTTATCCATGTATAAAATCCTCTAAACAAAGTGTGAGAGGTACAACTGAAGTGGTTTTTGTATCAACAATCTTTGAACAAGTGATCAAAATTATTGCACACTTTTCTAGGTAAGTAGAAAGCAAAAAGTAATGAAAGACATTGCAAAAAGCGTGCTTTATGTACCTTTATGTAACTCTTCAAATATGCATAAAGGCTGAAACCTGCAGATTGCATCATGTTGCTCTTTTTACATTTTTTATAACTGAAACAGTGAAGTTCAGCTTCTTTGTTCTGGCCTCCAGGTGCAGAACAAAACATTAAAGGAATACTTTAGCACCTGCTGCTATTGTACTGTTGGACAAAGCGAGCACAAGATAGTGCACTTTAAATGTGGGAGTGAGTGTGTGTGTGTGTGTGTGTGTGTGTGTGTGTGTGTGTGTGTGTGTGTGTGTGTGTGTGTGTGTGTGTATAAAGGCACTTTGCCATGACAGTCATAGGAGTTTTTCTTCTTACACTGTTCTTATACTTCGACACAATTTTAATACGAGACGATACTTGTTTTTATGCATTTTGATTTCTCTCAACCCTTAGGGCCCGCTTTAAATCACACACACTCGTATCGCTCTGCGCAAAATCAAGCTTTAAAATATAATGATGCCACTATGTTATTAGATGAAACAAACATAGACTACATAGAATTTTTATTATTTTTAATATACTATATGCAAAGGATATTTTCTCTATATGCAAAATATGGTGACAATAACACCATCAGGTGGAAAATAGCAAACACAAAGATTTTTGGGGGGCTTTTATGCTGTTACTAGAAAGGACAGCTGTTTTTGTGTGTGTTTTATATTGTTGCTTTGGAGATGCATATTTTGATTTTATATTTTTGTTAGATGTCTGTGATTTTTGTTGCTGCCTGTCTTGGCCAGGACACTCTTGAAAAAGAGATTTTTAATCTCAAGAGTTTTGTCTGGTTAAATAAATTAAAGAAAAACATTTTGAGTGTTCATTGAGAAAGTTTGCTCTTTTCTTGGTTCTTCATAAAATGTATTAATTCAGTGTAAAAGTCGTGTTTCTGCCTCTGCAGTGAAGATGAACAGCAGTCAGTCACAGTGTCAGTGTGACACCTGCTGGCCGACACGTAGAATCACAAGCTGCCTGAATCAAACGCCGACCTGCAGCTCTGCACGCTCTCCAGGAAACATTCACACCTCTTGTTCCTGTCACGCTGCAGTGCATTCTGGGACCGTCTGGCGTGTGACTGACATGTTTTCAGGGTCGTTCGGCGTGCTCGCTCAGTCGGGAAAACAGAGACAATAACGAGGCGGTGAATGGAGAGCGGTCACCCTCCTGCTCGTTAAGCCCGTCAGTCTAAACACAGCGTTTGTTATCAGAAAAACTCAACGACGACACGCATCAGCTGCTCTGGTTGCTACGAGAAAACTCACTAAAATGAGAACACTGATGATATAACCTGTTTACAATCCCACTCATTTATTCTCCGCTGCATGCACATCATTACACCCCATTATTACACATCTCTGGTCACGTAGCACCAATTTCAAAAGTATTTTTCCATCTTTCCACCGCATAGTAGCGACATCAGTTTTCTTGTGCTGCTTTCAGACGCCTTTCACAACTATTAAAACCTTTGAGCCCCGAACAAACTGGTGAGATTTCAGTCCAAAACATGGAAAAAAGGCAATGAGCAACTTGGTTCATTATTTATGAGAGGATGGTGCAAAAAGGGGGAGGCATGGAAGGAAAAAAATGGGATTTCATTGAAACAAGAAAACATTGTGGTGATTTTTTCAGTTTTTTTGTGATTTGGAAAAAAATGATTTAAAAATCTGTTTGATTTTTAATCAAACAGATTTTATTGATTTTTTTTCTTTAGAATTAATTGGCGTTTTTGAAAGTAAAGATTTTGGCAATCTATTTTCTTTAACATTTTTTGTGATTTGTGAAGGATAGATTTTTTTTCTTTTTTTAAAAAAAGAAGCCAGAAACTGTGGAGGGGGGGTTGAAGGCATGTTTTCCCATTATTATTTTTTTCTTTCTTTAAATTTCTGGTGATTCTCAAAGAAACAATTTGGGGTTTTCCCTCTTTAAAAAGAATATAGTTATTTTTAAAGAATACATATCTCCAAAACCTGCTGGAGGGCATGAGAGTGAACAGAGACTGAAAACAGTTACTCTTCCTGTGCATCTGATACCGTCACAGCACTCACTGTGATATATTTGGAAGACTTATTTTCTGCCGTGGCATCGAATCCAAAAACCAGGTTTCCCTGTTTGTTTGAACATTACTGGTAAGAGCTTAAATACAAAGAAAAGATTTTTGACAGCTACAGCTCCCCTTGTGAGAGTGTGTTTGTGAGTTTAAACCCTGATGAATAATAACAGAAATTGTGAAGTAAGAAGAGAGGGGATCTTTAAATGCATTTTTATTAAAATCTGTTCATTTATTAATTCCCTCAGTGTGCAGTGAAGTCTCTCGTGAGTGAATGAGGCCGCAGTCTGACTCTGTCTGGAACATTCTGCAGCTTCTGAGTCGCGGCGAGATGTTTGTGGATATGAGCAGGAAGTAAAAAGAGCCTATTGTGTGATTTCATCATGCAGCCACCACACAGGTCACTATTGTGTTCTTGTGTGTGTGTGTGTGTGTGTGTGTGTGTGTGTGTGTGTGTGTGTGTGTGTGTGTGTGTGTGTGTGTGTGTGTGTGTGAGAAGAGGGTACTTACATCAAAACCTGTGTTCGGATCCCAGCCCACGTGACCGATGTGCCTGAAGAAGACGGGACAGAAATGTGGTGAGATCATGCACATTAAATATACAGAAGTGCAGAAACTATTTAGCATGTGCATGTGGGCGACCATGTGCACATGCTAAATAGTGAGCCCACACACACACACACACACACACATCAGTGAGAGTGACATCAGTCAGAGAGACAGTGTGGTCATTGAGCGCTCTCAGACCTCAATGCAACATGTTCACTGTTTCCATGAAGCAGAGTGTTACTGCTGGATCAGACAGGACATAACAATACACACACACACACACACACACACACACACACACACACACACACACACACACACACACACACACACACACACACAACATGAAACATGAAAAAAGGCAATAATAAACTTGGTATGAAATATCCTGCAAACAACAGGAAATTAGTCAAAGGCGACGAGAAAATGACCTGAAAATTAGCTAAGTGATAGAGTGTTATTAGTAAATTATATGTAAATATCAAGAAAAATAGATTTAAGATTTTCCTGATTTTATCATTTTTTTTTTAGCACTTTTTAAAGTCATGTCCCATTTTATTTTAATATTTATAAAATTTATTTTATTAAATGATCATTTTATTTTCAACTATCATTTTATTTCACATTATTTTTATTTAATTATTATTAATTTCTTTGGCCATTTCTATTAAAGTTGCTTATTGCCTTTTTTACCATTATTTTGAAAGAAATCAATCCAGGTGCTCAGGTGTCAAAGGGTTAAACGTGTGCTGTGACTCACTGGAAGTTGCTGGGCGTGCCGATGTCGGCCTTGGTCAGCTTCTTCTTCTTGCCTTTGGTCTTCTTGTCCTTCCTGTTGAGCCCGCTGTGGCTGAGCATGTTGTTGAGGTGGTACGGCTGCTGGTGGCTGTGGGAGTTGTGGAATCGGACGTTGTTGATCTCCGGGTTCTTGATGTCCACCGTGGCCATGTGCAGAGCCGGACCTGCACGCATGCAGAGAGGGAGGGAGAGAGGGAGGTCAGGGAGACGATGTTCAGCAGCTGCGGTTGATTTTACAGCAAAACTGTACCGGCTGTTCACCACAAATGTTTAAACTGAACAAGTAGATTGTCGAGAAATGTCCTGCTCATATTCTTGCTCCCCAGAGGATGAACGTGCTCAATTAACAATCATTTTCCCTCTAGCAACACACTCAGGAGTCCAAAAAAGAGTTAAATCATCAGTCTTTTGTTTGTTCTGTTTAACATTTTTATCTTCAGTGTTTCTGAAGCTTCACCAAGTTAGATGAAACTTTTTTTATATGTAATGTAATATTATTTCGACCGGGATAGCGCACAAACATGATGCACTGAACCGGGTTCTAGCAGAAATTTAAATTTAAATTATTACATATATTTTTATTTTTATTTTTTAAATGGATGTGTAAAAAGTCTCCCTTTTGAACTAAATAATATAAATCTGAGATTTTCAGTCCGGCTGAATTTATTTTCAAAACCGTAAATAAGAAAATGTAAACAGCATAACTGTCAATTTTCATAGTGTGGTATAACGTAAAACCGGTTTACTGCTGCATCCCAAGTTTTGAGTTTCATTGACGTGCTGACTGCAGGGATGTCCTTCAGAGCTAAAATAACTTTTTATTTATTCATGTATTGCAGATCAATTACAATTTCTCTTTCATGTAATTTGTAAGATGGTATGACCATGCAGAGTGACCCAGATTAGACAAAGAAGTATTATATTAACATGAACCCTGATAAAATCATAATCAGGTAAAGACAGATTTTGGTGGTTTTGGGGAATGTACTGCTGCAGAAAGATCCAAAGCTCAAGAACACACTTAAGTTGGAAGAAAAACTTCCCAACTGCAGAAACTGGATCTTTGGTCGAACATGTGACTACACCCTTAACCCTTTGAAACCTGGAGCGACATCACTTTTCCTGTGCTGCTTTCAGATGCCTTAAACAAGTATTTAAACCTTTGAAATCTGAGCAAATTGGTATGATTTCTCTCAAAAACATGGGAAAAAAAGGCAATGAGCCTCTAAGTGAGAAAAGCTCCACAAATTTCAAGAAACTGAGTAGATTTAAAAAAGCTTGGGGAAAAGTCTAGGGTAAAGAAATATTCTAATTATCATAATTAATTTTTTTAAATTCTTATCATTTTAAGCACTTTTTCCAGGTGATTTATTTTTAATTTAATTAATTTTTTTTAAACTTTCCTTTTGCATTTGCTTATTTATACATTTCAAGTAATTTTCTTGTACTTAAATTTTTTTTTTTTACTTATATCTTGCCAGTTTAATTTTAAGCACTTTTACCTGGTGGTTTCTTCCTTCTTTCTTTCTTTTTTAACATTAATTTAACAATGATTTATTTTTAATTTTCGGGTAATTTTCTTGCAGTTTTTACTAATGTCTTGCCATTTTTTTTTGTCATTTCTTCTTTCATTGCTTGTTGCCTTCTTTCCATGTTTTTGAAAGAAATCAAGCCAATTTGTTCTGGCTTCAAAGGGATGAGACCTGCAGACACCCTGCTGTTGTAGCTGTAATGAAGTCTGTATCCTACAGTGGATGCCGGCAGACTGATAGTCTGATTTGAAGTGCGGTAATGTAATCTAACTGACCCCTCCTGACTCACACACTGTCATTATTAGCAACCCCTGGTACCTGAGGGATGAATGTGACAAAGAGCTGCTGTAAACTCTCTCAATGAGCTTTCACGATCTTTTCTAATATAAATGCCAAGCGGCCGCGCCTCCTCTCCTGTAGGTCCGAACCGTTCCGAATTCCTCGTAATCTCCACAAACCGCAGCAGCATCTGACATAAACCACTAATCCACTGCTAATCCCAGTCCAAATCCCTGGACTCCCTATGAATGCTGGAAGTCTATAACCAGGACCAACCGGATCGCCTCAAATCTGCCATCTCCTGAGGACCAGGACCAACAGGGTGGCCGTCAACCAGAGCTGTACGGCCCGGCTGTCAGAGAAGAGTACTTTCATACTGACTGAGAGGCCTTTGCACTAAAAGTAATGAAGAATCGTTCAGAATCAATCATTCAGTGAAAAGTTTAAATAATTCAGCATGAAAACGTTTCTTTTACTAATATTTACAAGTCACACTGGTGCTCTGTGGTCGCAAAATGTGACTTAAAAGATGTGATGAGAGCTCTGCAGATACAAACACACACCTCACCAGTAACACTACCACTCATTAAGTTACACTGTTACCACAGCACCATTCAACATGATGATTTATTGTCTGTAAGCTAAAAACAAACCAACAGCTCTGCAGCTCATGTATTAATAGTATTTGCAAATCTCAGTAGTGCTTCTTGGTCACAAAATGTGACTTAACAGTCACGATCTGGAGCTCTGCAAAAGCACTGCTTTGTGTGTGTGTCTGTGAGAGGTGGAGAGCCGTAGAAGTGAGTTAGAGAACGAAAACGCTGGAGGCTTAGACAAACAATGTGATAATTTATAATTGATGTTTGCGATAAAGTCATTTTCTACATCACACGTAGAACAAGCCAAAATTCCTCAAGTATATTCGGTACATGCCACCAAGCCTCGTATACACTGCACTTCTTTGGGTCCTCAGCAACAGATTCATCAAGAGTGAAAAAACTCAAAGTACAGACATTCAAACAGACAGACTGTTTCCTTTTAATTTTTTAGTTCTTCTGATCCTTTTGCCAAGAAAAACTCGCACGCAGAACATTTGGGCTCAGATTTGAACTTCCCAGCGTCTACTGAAAAAGGTCACAAGCACACTGAATAACGAAAAGCTGCCAGAGTCGCTGCCAGGACTCTCTTTGGGTTCTTTCCCAAAACAGACGTGACCGGCAACACTTCCATTGAATCCCACAGCACAAAGTCTGTCAATGAGGAGCATATGTGAAGCAGCTCCAGCTGGATTTAAGGGTTCACGTCAGGTAACGAGAGAGAGAGGCGAGTCCTAAACGCTCCCAAACAATGAGGGTTCTCCCCGAAGCACCAACACGAGCAGCTTCTTCTCCACAAAAGTGTTTTTCTTTATTTTCTCCCGCTGAGGACAAACAAAACATCTCCCAAACACAGAGTCAAATCCAGAGCAACGACGACCCTCTGCTGGCTTCATGTTTGATGACTGAAATGTCAGAATGAATCTGGAGAGAAACTTCAATGAAAGAGCGATCTCAGGCACAAATCCATGCGGCTGACTGAAGACACGACTGATTTGTTCAGTATATGTTAATCCTGCTCTTTGCGGTGTCGGTGTTTGCAAACAGTCGGACGGCTTAATGAAAGTAAACAGTCTGGTGGGACAACACACACACACACAGCTGCAGAGGAGCAGAAACTAAATTAAAGCTCTGATGCACGGGGACCGATACTCATAACTCTGTTTGCTGCACCCGAACAACAGCATGAACAAAGGAAGCAAAACTGCATTTACATTTCGGAGAGCTAAAGGAGGGAGATACGTGCTGCTGAAAAATAGCAGCAAGCATATAAAGGCGCACAGTTGAAGCAAGGATCCAAACCAAACAGAACATCAGTACCCACTGATAAATTTACCCTTTTAATGTGGTGAGATAAACAGAAAGGGACGTGTTTAAGCTACAAAGCCACCATCAGCAGGATAAAATAAGCAGGAACGGCAAATTATGTGATCAGGTGAGGTCTAAACAACAACAAAGTGAAGTAAGTGGCTGTGACGCTGTTTTGCTCCGTCCTCCACGCGGGTCTATATCCCACCGGGAGTGTACGTGAGCATTTCAGAAGCGGAGCGTCCTGCTGGCTGATACTGTCGACTTGCTGAGCTTACTTTGACATTTTTCCCTTGATTTTGCGGTCATTTTTCCATCATTTTTGTGATTCTACCATGGCTTATTAGGCTACATATGTAAATGCTTTCTTTTTCTGTCTGTTTAAATTATACTTTTTTTTAAATTATAACTGTTTTAATTATAACTTTTTGTGCTGCAGCCTGCAGTCCAGCCAGGAAATTTTAGCAGTTTTTTCTCAAAAAACATGCTGAGTAGATGATCAAATATATACATACACACACACACACACACACACACACACACACACACACACACACACATATATATGTATATATATATACAGACACACACACACACACACACACACACACATATATAAGAAATCCAGTTAAACATGGTACTGATATGGTGATGTAGTCAGTTAAGTGAAACATGAATCTAAGTCTGTGCACGGTTTTATTTTGAAAACTGACCAGATGCACCGCTGCTTGACTTCCTGCCTGGTACAATCTGCTGTTGACGCGACTGCGGACTGACGCTGCTGGACGCTTCGAGGCACGCCCGGTGGAATCACGAGCATTGTCTAAAAGGTCCGTGATCAGCTCCGGAGACCCTACAGTGGCCATGGAGCGGCGCAGACAGACCACGTCGAATTTAGCCGATATCCAGCTCTTTTTATATATCCATGATTCCAACACTGAACACATGTTGGAGGCCTTTTATCTTTTATTTTGTCAGAAGCTATTCCTTTAATCCTGACACATTTACAGTGGTATTTTGTCTTTTCATTAAAAAATGAAAAAATAATAAAAAAAACAACAACTGTGGATCAATAAAATGAACACAACAAATGTTCAGCAGCAGTAAGTGCGGGGATTACAGATTAGGGCCTAGTGAGCATCACAACAGGGTTTAAAGGGGACGACAACAGAGACCATGTGGTCTACATATGGCACAGATGGACTTCCTGCTGACCAGATTAACCTGCGGCAGACTCCGCTCTGTGTCAGCGTGTGAGTCAAACTGTCTGTGAAACAACGCCGCCAACGTGTCAGGAGACACCACAACTCAACAGTCCAGTCTGCAACTATTTCTGTCTGCAACACGCAACAAACATGAGCACTTGTTTTTAATCAGCTTCTTGCTTGTACATAAATAAACCCAGCACCAAAGGTTTTCAGATCTGGAGTATGTTTCAGCCACGTGTCTGTTTTAGCGTCCAAACAGATCCCAGATTTGCAAATCAAAGTCACCAGAGGATGATTTTTTTTTTGTCAGGGTGATGAAGCTGGAGGGCCACATTAGAAGTAATAGAATCTGCATTATCAATATTAAGAGTTCAACATACCATTTTTAGGGTCACCTCTCTTCTCTGCAAAAGAAAAAATGTACAAAATTATAGTTTCAGAACAATATCAACACATAAAATGGAAGATATTTAGTTTTTTAAATGGCACAGAGAAGAGGGTGAGCTGTTCAAAGTCAGAAAGCGTGCTGAAGTTGAGTTAGTGCGCCTATTCTGCGGCAGCCGGAGAGAAGAGGACAGTTTTTAAAGCCTGCGGGTGTCAGAGCTGTCAGACGAAACATGCTGCCTCACGTCTTCAACGCAGCGGGTGAAACAGTCAGAAAGACAGTTCAGCAAGAAGAGAAGCTTTGAGAGCTCATTTCAGGGAAAACCTCCCCCAGTGAAAAAGCCTCTGTGTGCAAGCCTTCAGACCCTCAGTCATCATCGCAGTTTGAGTGGCGCACTTCAAAAAGGCCGGCGTGCTGAGAGGAGCTGGAGGGAAGCCAAAGAGGACCCTCGCTGCAGAGATGTTTACGACACAGAGACAGACTGACAGTTTTACGACGGTGCAGAGAAGCACGACGAGCTCACAGCAGCAGAGAAAACAGGCAAACTGTCCCAAACCAAACCAGAACTCCAGTCCTCAGCTGGGAAAATACTTCTACAGAGTTCACATTTTGGGGACTTTTGGGGACTTTTGGGGACTGTCTGTTATTTATGAGAGGGGACGGGGTGGTGCAGAAAGAGGGAGGCATGTCTAATGATTTTTTAAGCACTTAGGAGGGACTTGTGTTTTTGTTTTCGCTTTACAGGAGGGACATACATCTTTAAATGTCTGTATTTTCATTTTTTTTCTTTAAAATTTTTTGACTTTAAAACATTTTGGCAATTTTGTTTTCATCATTTTTTTCTGGGGAATTTGTAATAAAGAGATTTTGGCTTTGTTTTTCTTTTTTAAAATAAAATGTCAATTTGTTAAGAAAAAAATTCTGCAATGTTTTTTCTTTAAATTTTATGTGATTTATACAAAAAAGGATTTTTGCGATTAAAAAAAACTAATGTAGTAATGAAAAATAACTTTTTTAGAGTGATAATTATTGAACATTTTTATTGTGGTAACATTTTTAGTCATATTGCCCTACTAAGAAAAGACCCAAGAATCCTGCACATTGTTTTTAGTTTAGGAGCAATATAAGGACAGAAATGTCCTCAGGTCAAGAGTCAGACAGCGTGTGGGATCCTTTTCAATCTTTTTTTCTTCCTTTCTGCCTCGAAACATCCAGTTTTAAGATCAATTCAAATTTAGAGGCATCAGAATCATGATACACAAACTAACAGCAGCACTTCTCCCTGATGCAGCCGGACATGAGCGAGGCAGACGGGTTTGGGACGGAGGTTGAGCTCTTGTTAGCAGCTGAAAGGTGAAAGGTCACACACACCCAAACGGAGGTGGAGGAAGCAGAGAGGAGACAAACCGAGACGGTAGAAACGTACCGGTTTTGCGCTGTCGTCGGTTGAGCAGGTCGTTGATAGCGGCTCTGAATCTTTTGGCCTCTTCTTCGCTGGCGAAGTTCAGACCGATCTGACAGGTCTGAGAGGAAGAGGAGGGAGAGGAGGAAGAGATGATGCAACTGACCACTTTTTTTTTTTAATTAAAAACATTCAACAGCAGAGATTACAGAGCATTGCCTGCACACCTTGTCAAAGGAATCAGAACTGAAGCATTAACTTCAAACTTGACATTTACTGATTTACTTTAGTAAATCTGTAAAATAAAAACACTGTATGCATGTGTATGAACCATCCATTTTCGTGGTTTTTCCATGACCATGAGGTAAATTTTAAGGACTGTAAATTCTCTGAAATGATTATCAACACGACTTATCAGTTTTTCCATTACCACATAACTTTTTTTATATATATTATTAAATAATGAACTCAGAACAGGCTTAGAACTGCATATTTAAATATAACTTAGGGACTGATCATTGTTTATGAGAGGGGGAGAGATGGTGCAAAAGGTGGGAGACATATCAAACTATTTATTAAGCACTGGGGAGGAACTTTTGCTTTTGTTTTGGCTTTAAGGGAGGAGCATACCATTTTTAAATGGCTGTATCTTGTGTTTTTTTTTTACTGCCAATTCTAAAAAGAAACATTTTGGGTGATTTTGTTTTAGAATTTTTGGCAATTTTTGAAGGAAAGATTTGGTTGATTTTAAATTTTGTAGCAATTTTTCAAACATGGCTTTTTAATGTTTCCTCTAAAAATCACCAAAAGTAACACCCTTTATCAAACTAAAAAATAAATAAATACATTTTTCTAATGGCCCTTGTGTGTTATTAAAACTTTCAGGGAATATTTAGTTTTTTTCTAAACTTTCCCACACCTGGAAGTTGCTATTTGCAAATTTGATAACTGTTCCAGGTTTTCATGTACGTAGGAAACCTGCACTGTGCAACACTGTTTATGATGAGTGTCGGTCAGTCATGCAGAATACATCCAAAGGATCAAATTTCTACTCTTGAATTTGTCAATTACAAAACATTTCTCAAATAAAAGAAATCTTAAACAAAAGCAAAATAAATCTTAAACTGAGCACACAGCCACATCTTAAATGTATTTCATGTAAATAAAACGCTGCCAGGAGTGATTTTTGTAGGAAGTAGAGCTTAAAATCCATATTTTTGTTTCCAACCAACACTCTGCTGAGCTCAGCTTTCTTGTAGCTTTGTTGGGTTTTTTTAAAAACCTTTTTCTTTCTCAACTTCCAGAGGCTCTCTGCCCAGAAACAGCAGCGACGTGTTTTAGAGCCTCCTGAAGGCCTGAGGCTGCTTCACGTTACTGTCTGAAGTGCAGAAACAGAGTAAGCAGACCTAAAGTGAATATCCGAGTGTAAACACACTGAGTCATTATCACACCTCATAAACCCTGATCAGTGAGACCAGTAACCACGAAGAGCTGCACACTTACGTCTCCTGTAAACGAGATGAAGTAGGACCTGGCGCTGCTGATGGAGAAGTTGTGGTAAAGTTCCTGTTCAAACATGGTTTTCCCCTCCTGCAAAAACACAAAACAGAGGAAGAAATTTGAAAGTTAAACGGGGCCACATCTGTGACTCAGCAGATTCGTATCGACAGAATACAATCACAGACACGTCCAAGTCTGACTGCTCATTTAAAAAGCAAATCTACACTTTTAAGATTCATTTTCTTCCCTCAAGACAGCCAAAACTACTCTTTGTTTTAAAAGGCAGCTGTTTTTTAGAGAAAGAAACAACAGAATTAAACAAGAACAACATTGTGTCATTAACTGGTAAATTTGGTTTAGTGAGTCAAAATATCAAATGTCAAGTGATATTAATCCTTAGGGACCACTTTAATATTACACATACTCATATTGCTCATATTAATTATGTACTTTCATTAAGTTATTTTTAAAACAACAACAGTCCTAATAATAAATATTAAATATTCATTAATTTGCAGAATTATGACCCTTTAAATGCCAGGTCATGTTTAAAAATGGTCAGGTGGAAAATAGCAAAAATGACAAATTCAAAGTCACCCAGAAATAATACCAGTCCTGTTTTTCTGCTCTGATGGCTGTGGGATCAAAAATGTCAGTTTGAATGGGTTTCAATGGAGCATTTTTTTACCTGAACAGTCTGAATGTAACAGTCTTGTTTCCACAGTGTATTTTAGACTTATTGGAGGAGCTGAGCTGGAAATTCACTGATTAAACAAAAATACACAATCTAGCCAAAATGTTTACCATCTGCACAAACACACAAAAATAAAGAATGAAAAGCGTGTAAAATGTGCCCGACAGTCCCTAAATGTTGCACCAACAAGTGGAGTTTTGAAAACAGTCCCGCTCTCCTCTTCATCAACAGTCATCTAACGAATCATGTCAGTGGATCTGCAGCATTTTTTAAGTCTGTGCAGGTTTGTGTTGAGTTGACTTTCACTAAAACTGACATCCTGCTGGATTTCAGAGGCTGAACGAGTCAGAAAGTAAACGTGCATCAGCAGCTGGTCAATCGCTCTGATCCATTAGAGTTGCACAATTGATTCCACATCATCTTTAAAGCATCGTATTAATTTCTTCAATGATTACTGACGGTGTGTAAATGCAGTCTGGCCACAATCCACAGACTGCAGAGGCAAACAGAACAGCAAAGAGAAAATGTCACCAGATTTTTAGGGACAAATGCACGCATTTACAGTCAGACTACACTCTCAATCCCGGTTTCAAAAGTTTGCATTTCCAGGCCACAAAAACGCTGTTGTCATGTGAACAAAACGCCAAACTGCAACAAAAGTTGCAGCGCAAATGGGCCCCAAATTAGAGATGTTTCCCCTGCAGGACGGTCGCTCACCTTGATGTCAAACACTCTGATGAAGTAGGACCTCTGTGGGTTGTCTTTGACCAGACAGGCGACTCCGCAGCACCTCTTCACCCAGCAGCAGCTCCGGTCTGCGCCGTACACCTGGACCACCGCCGAGCACAGAGTCTGAACACACACAGGACACAAGGACAAAGGGACAAAAGGACAGGGCCGTGAATATCATCATCAGCTAAATAAATACCTTTAATAATAAAAAAACATTTAATAATCCTGCAGTCAGTTACAATCCTCCGAGGTGCACACGTGTCACACTGCAGAAACAGAGCAGCCAACGAGGAAGAGGAAATCTACGTCATGCGAAACGTTTAAACAGTGATAAGCGTGCGCGCGTGCACCCACTCACACACACACACACACACACACACACACACACTCACACACACACACAAACACACACAAACACACACCTGCTTCACCAGGTGAGAAACAAAGAGCAGCTCAATGGGGCAACACAGAGACCTTTTAAAATCAGATTACGAGTCACACGATGCAAATTTATACACAATGAAAACGTGCAGAATAAAATGAAGAAATTGAGATTGATATGATGCCTGAACATTCACTCGTCATCTGTTTGTCGTGGCTTTATATTTCAATATTGTCCTGCCAATTTAAATTTCGCAGATTTAGTACATCACTTCTATGAATATATCTATAATTATATTAAAATTGAAAGTATTGGCAGAACCATCCTGTGTTTTAAGGCATAATATTTTTAAGGCTGAATATTTTGCAACCAAAGAGCTTCTCTGATGATCATATGGTGTTTGAAACAGCCTCCCACCACACTTATTATCTACTGGGGCACAGCGGGGTACAGTTCTTGCATCTTTCTAAAAGTGACTGATTTGGTGTATTAAAAATAGAGTTTTAACTACAGGGTTCATACATATTTTTACCAATAAATTTCCATGACTTTGAGGCAAATTTTCAAGACATACCTTCTCTAAAATGACCATCAATATTATTTACCAGTTCTTTTTTGTTACAATATAATAGCTTTTCAAATATATATTATTTTGAAAATGAATGAATTCAGAACAGGATTAGAACTGAAAATATATTTATTTACTCATTTTAAATTGATGTAATTTGTATTTATTTTAAGAAATAAAATGCGGAATTTTGGCTTTTTTATATTAGTACTGAATATTTATTTATAACTAAGGGACTGTGCATTATTTATTTTAAAGGTGAGGGGTTGGTACACAAATGGTGAGGTGTTTTTTTAAGCACTGGAGGGGAATTTATGTTTTTGATGTTGGCTTTTGCAACAGCATATTTTAAATGGCTGTATTTTGCATTTGTTTTATTGCAGCAACATGCAGCATTTTAGCTTTTTTTTCAGTTTTGGCCATTTTGACTTTTTTTTCCTTGTCTATCAAAATTTTACAACACGTGTTATTAACGGAAAAATAATTAGTTTTCCCAGATTTTCACGACTGTACGAGCCCTTGAATTAAGCCTTTTTTTCATTCTACACATAACTAATCTTGCATGTGTAAAATTATATTAAAAGGGGCCACTAGTCCAAAACTGTTAAGGTGATATGTTTACACACACCCTTAAATTACAGCTGAACTCCAGCTCTTTGACCTTACAGTGATTGTGATTTCAAATCTGTCAGTTCTCAACACTGTTTGACCTTCACTGCTGCAGGACAGGAAACAGAGTCCAGCTGCTGTCCTCAGCACCGTCCCGTCCTGGGACTGTTCTAGTTTGTGGTTTTTGCGGTTTCTGCAGTAGTCACACTGTTAAATCCTCTGCCAGGACCCCTCCCTCTGCAGCAGAGAGTCACCCCGGCCGCTGGGGGGGAGAGAGGAAATGCCACTGGGCCCGTTGCCTCCTCTGTGATTTAGGAGTGCAGGTCGGAAGAGCAGCAGGAAACACTTTTCCCCATGAAATCACCGCTCAGCATCACACAGGAAAGGTCGGAGGTCGGCCGTTAAAAGCCTCGTTAAGGGTCGGTAAATTCTCACCGAGGGAAAGTATGCAGCTATAAACACAGACAGCGACACTAAAGACACACAGACTCTCTGCTCTGTTACATCACATCGCACGATACCATGATACCATCGTTCATGCGTAAAAACTTTTTTAGGATAATTTAAAATATCTTTTCATTAGGCATATTTAATATCTAATATTCGCAATTTGCACAATTTGAGGGTTAACGGACAGCCGCCTAGTGGCACTGGTTGAAAATTTTTGAAAAACCAGCTGTAAACACCCCACAGCCGCAAATCCAAACTACCTAATTCTGCGCTTCCCCAAACTTTTCATGTAATCTGCCTCCAGATAAATCCAGCACAGAGCCGTTTAAAGAGCAGAGGGGCTCTCCACAAAGCCGGATTAGCAAATTAGCCACATAACCACTGCCAGCTTTTATCTAATATTTCCTGAAATCACATTTCTTCTTTTTAGAAATCATCACCCTGCACAAAATGAACCCGAACACCAAACGAAAACAATATCCCATATTTGATTTTCGCATGCAAGTCTGTATCGCCAGATTTCGTTTATTTACAGATATCTGTGTAACTTTCTAATCCTGCTTTGTGAAATACCCCCTCGCACAAGCCTCCATCTGTGCGCTCGTGGGGAAAAAGGAGATGAAGTCTGACCACAAGTTAACCCGAGTGCTGCTCTTTAACCGAGACTAGTGATCAAAACAATACAGTTCAATTACACGTCACTCGCACTTCATCCCGAGTGCAAGATCAATCGTTTAAGACGTGAACATTTCCTTTCATATTTCCAAAACAATACTCTAAATATGAGTGATGTAGTAATGCCCATTTATATTTGTTAAATGGTTTATTTGTATTTTGTAATTTATTTATTTATTTAAAAAGGGACAATTCACATAAAGCTAGTTTTCATTGGTGTTCCCTTACCTGATGTTAAATAGCATCCTAAAATAATAATAATAATTTTTAAAAAATACAATATTAAGATATAATATGAAGGCACACAAATTAGCTAAACATGAACGAGTTATGAATATATGACCCAATATGACAATACGAGCGGATACAAGCCAAATAGCAGATGATCTAGGCACAGTATAACTAAGGTTATTTTGAGGTAAAATTAGCCTAAAATCAGCGCTGACATTGTCGGCTCTCAATAAACCAAATATTTATTTAAAGGTTTGAGGTTTTCAGAAGACTGGAGGTGGCCTCGAGAGTCAGACAGTTATAATAGTCTCATGAACTTGTCTCGAGTATAACGGTTGGTGTGGACCTATAATACAGTGATCAATAACAAGAACTAAACAGCGATCACTTTCAGTGGCAGAAATGGTTTCATTTTAAGAGATCAGATTACAAACAAGCCGCCGTCTTCAGTACTTGTTACATGTTAATGTTTAATGTGATGCTGAGGTTCTCTAATGTGAGCTCGCACTGGTCAGCCACGGAGGTTAAAGGTTTAAATTTTACAAAATTACTGCCTACACAATACAGAAATTATACTGTTTTGATATCTTTACTTGAGGACTATGCAAACATTTTTTGCACAAAATAATAATATTTTTCTATTAAACTTCTATTAAACAAAAAAGCCATGTTAAATGTCCAACACAGAGAGCTAAACAAGAAGTTTGTCTAGATAACGTAAAGCCAGAATCAATCGACAAAAGTGCTTAGGTACCATATCAAGGGTTCCCACACATCGTCATGGAGAAAATTTAAAAACTTTTACAGACCTTTTCAAGAACCCAAATAAAAAAAAAATGTCTTGCCTCACTTGCCCGGTGTTCTTCAAATATACCAGATCATAGCTGTGTTTTTACATAATTTCAGATAGCTGGCACACATGCAGAGACGAGGGAACGACGGGAGAAAATGGTGAAATGTGGTGAAATTAATATTTTTCCTTTTTAAGTGTATTTGAGATGATTAGCTCTTGATAATGTGATAAAGTGCACTTTATCATTCCATATCTTTACAGCGCGATATCTGAGGGAAAACTGGCCACGTTTCGTTTTGTAAAACGGAAGGTGAAGCTCATCGACCTGTCTTTTATTATATTAATAAATCCGTGAATTGAATATTTCTTAAAAAGTGCAAAAGGATGATGGTAAAGAAGACAGTATGAATATCTATTTGTATATAAACGCACATATATGATGAATATTTATGTCTTACTGACAGAACGTCCAGTTTCGAGGCCTCGTTAGAGGTTTATTGACCGTTTTAATCTCACGTGTTTCACCTTCATGCAGCTGCTGGGTGCAGTTGACCCTACGCACCGAGCTCCGGTTCAGCCTCCGAAACCAGCTGACATCAAAACCTGAGCTGTCCTGCAGCCATCTCATGACATCACCCTCAAAAAGATCAGATAAACAACGCTCATATTTCATGAGTTTATTTCTAATCTGTAAGGATTTTTTAAGCTGGTTATGATAAAATCCTGTTCAGCAGGACAACTTCCAGGTGTATCTGGTTTTCACGTTAAAAGTATTTTTCTTACATTACAAATGCTTTGTAGCTGAGTGAAGTGGCCCTGAAGTGTGTAAACAGCATTCATGATAACAGCTGGTTGAATCTGATAAACGATGAGATCCGCAGCTTCACAGCCTCATCCTATCGCATCTCTGTACGTTAAGATACAACATGATAAAGTTGGGAAATGCTGCAGCTGAACACTTTTTTACAAGTGCTGCAACTATCGGGGCAACTTCAACTGGAAACCTCATAATTCTCTGCATCAAGGTCAAGAGTTTTTGGACTATCTGGACCCAGTTAAAGACTTTCAACTACAACAATTAGCCAGATTTTATGATGTCCAACTAGAGGTGTGTGATATATATCAAAATCGCAGCTTGTTCCACATGCGATGTATAAAATTACATTAAATCATGAAAACTGAGTAGAAATTGAGTATAACTGGTCACAAAATGTGACCACTTGCAAAGGTGGGCGTGTTTGTATCTGCAGAGCTACGATCGCGACTATTTATTCACAATTTGCAACTTAAGTTTAAAAGTACTAACTTCCTTACAAGTGTATTTTATTATAACAATGGTGTATTAAACTTTATTATATGACAGTAGCTACTTTATTTAACTTCATAATAACTGCACTTAAGACATCTGTGTAAAATATTTTAAAGCTATATCACCTAGCCATTCATCTAACTAAGTTAAAGTGTACTAGTCAAGTTTATAGGGCTGTACCACACTCAGAATTATGTCAGTTGAATTTGATTTGACCGTTAAATGTGAATATTGGACGATTCATGTTATTTTTCCATATAAAGTTTTTCAGTTTAACTGGGTCTCAGTGGGGTGCTCAGTGTGACACTCAGAGTGAGAGTGGCATTCATGTGAGGTAGTTAACAATTATTTGCCGACATCAAACAATAACCAGAAAGCAGCCTCTACTAAAGAGTAGCATTACAATCAAGAGCACTCACTCCAAAGCAAAGTCTGGGGACCAAAACGTCTCAAAGAAGCACACTGAACAACACAATGACGAACAAAACACAAAAATGCCAGACTGCTCCACTTGAAGCTATCTCGGTCGACTGACTGAGGGTTCTGCAAATGATGATTCAAATCCCCGACTTTGAAGAGGCAGCCCAACCAGTTTAAAAATCTTATCCAAAAAGCTACAAACACACATACAACAAAGTTGCAATGGGGATATGTCTGGTGTGCCGCCTGGTGCTCTGCTGGGGACCCCTGAGGTTCTAGCTGGTAACAGAAAAATCTGATCTACTTTAGGATCAACAAGTAAAATCTAACAAATAGTTTGACCAGACACCTACAAATAAAGTGTTGAAACACAACAGTCACATTTATGCACTAAAGGCCATCAGTTTGGACTATTTCAACCTATTTTGTCCAAAAACTAAAGATACTTTGTTTACAGTTAAATACAACAGATGAGCAGCAAATGTCTAAACTAATCAATTGAATATTATAATTTCAGTTCTAACTGCAGTTGTTAAAATATGGGAAGATATCCAAATATTAACCTATGTACCTCATTTAAAGGTTCAATTTATATATTTTTTTTAACAGTGAAATTATTTATAACCATGTTAAAGGTCC
Organism: Plectropomus leopardus; assembly: GCF_026936395.1. NCBI lineage: Eukaryota > Metazoa > Chordata > Actinopteri > Perciformes > Serranidae > Plectropomus > Plectropomus leopardus. The sequence goes on from NC_142182.1 coordinate 2,877,434, forward strand.
AATATTTAGGATTTAGGTGGATATATTGGCAGTAATTGAATAAAATATAATAAGTCTGTTTTTTTAGTGTATAATCACCTGAAAATTACAATTATCATCATCATCATCATAAATTATGTTAATTATTTTCTCTATCAAGTGTTTGGTCTATGAAAGGTCAGACAAGTTTATATGTTATTTTTGTGTGTGTGACTTTAGTTGTTGTCTGTCCCTGTATTTAATAATCCGAGCATCAAATTTAGAGTCATAAAATAAAAATAGGTTCAAGTACAGCAAACTGTTGCCATGTTATTCTGCAATTCATTCCCCCAATATAATTTCTACATGAAAAACCTAATGAAATACACTTAATTTAAACAAAACTATATGTGTGTATGTAATTATATATAAATATATATAAAAAAATATATATATATATATATATATATATATATATATATATATATATATATAATTATGAAGTAATGTAGATGCATAACCAATTTCACAAACTCGTACTTAAATTTAGTTATTTAACTTAAAATATTAATAAATTTTAAAGATGTCGATGTAAAACAAATTTCTGCAAATCTGTAACCATATTTTTTTAGAAATTTTTTTTCCCGCAATTCTTTCCCTCAACATAATTTCTTTATGGAAACCCTAATGATAAAATACATTTAATTAAAATAAAACATAAATTTACTCACACACGCTCATATAGGCAGATATACACATACACACAAACATACATATATAATTATGTTGAAGTGACTTAGTTGCACTACCAATTTAATGAACTCGTACTTACATTTAGTCATTTAAGTTTAATTTTAAAGATGTTGATTTGAAATTTGCGCAAACACTTGGTGTTTGTTTTTGGTATTAGTTTTCACAGTGACTTCACAGTTTTGACTTTTTCTGCTGAGAGCTATCAGACTGTCAAACCTTTATCTGGTTCACTCTTTAAACTGCGGTTACGCAACAGAAGCTCGTGGGCAGAACAAATAAAGATGAGGTCGCCATATTTTTTGAAACGGCTTTAAAATGTGCGTAAACAGTGAGACTGCATCTGAGGGGTCACAGATTTCGTCGTTACACCGGGCCCCGGGTTTGAACGCCATATGGGTGTTTAAGCGTGTTTCTGCTGCCTCACATCACCTGAGATCGGAGGACGGGGGCCGGTGTGTCTGTGTGACAGGTGGGTGGATGTACCTGCACGGTATGCGAACCTGCAGGTGGTAAACAAACGGGTCAACTTACGGCGCATTTCCTGCCCAGGTAGCCGAACAGGCACTCGTTCTCCTGCGGGGTCAGGAGGATGGAGCCGACGTTCACAGCCCTGCGGGGCGGCGGGTGGCTGTTCATGGCTCCGGATTCTTCAAGTTAACCCCCGAAACGATGCGGTTATCCCCGGACGGACTCGGCAAAACACCGATAATTACACAAAATCCATGCGGGCTCCGGTTGCTGTGGCCTGCAACCGGATCATCTCCGCTGAGTCCGACTCCGGCTGGAGGGCGGAGGAGGAGGAGGACCGAGAGGTGATTTCCAGGCTTGCTCCTGCTTCGGAAATGAACTTAACTTCTCCGTTTTGTGTTAAATAAAAAATAAAGGGCTCGCTGAGTGTCTGTACGCGGATAAACGCTCAACTTTCATACGGAAACTCCGGCAGCTGCAGCGGCGATGCGTACATCCAACATGGCAGCAAGACGGAGCGGACCACTTTAAAGAGGGAGGAGAGGGGGGGTCGCTTTGGACGAGCTCTGTAATTATTCACCGTAATATCGATAACATGAAAAAACCGGCGAACACTCACACACAGATAAATGCAATTCAATGTTTATGTTAGGGTTAACACGTGACGGAAGCGTGTTTTGCCACCATCGCGAAGCTAAAATGTTGTTGCTAAGAGCAGATGGTTTGGTCCGATGTGGCAGCAGGAATGCAGCTCTGCGGAGGGAAAAGGGGGGCGCGGGGTTTAGCGCGTGGAAAGGGATGGAACGTGACGTAGCACGAGGAGGAGCCAGATGGCGTACGTAAAAATGTAAATAACACGCACTTCATCTTAAATAAATTAGAGAAACGTAGAATATTCTGTACGTACAACTTAAAATACATGTTTAAATAACTTAAACAGCTTTATGTTATGTTTTCTTTTCGATTTCTTTGTTTTGATGATGATGTTTGATGTAGGATACTGCTGTTTTTTTTTAACTTAAGCTAAGATTATAAACAACGAGCATAATTCAACTTTTCATTATTTTTTTGAATATTCTCCATTAATGCAAGAAAAAAAAATGCTAACTACACCGTCTTTCCTTTAAAACCTGAGCAGATATAGCAGATTGGCTATATTTCTTTCAGCAACATGGGGAAAATGCAGGATAAACTTGCTAAGAAATGACCCAAAACCTTGGGTAAAAAAATATAAGAAAATTATGTTAAAATTAAAAGAAAAAGAAAAAGTAAACAAATAAATAAACAGTGAAACTGCTTAACAAAATGCTTAAAAATTATATTAACTCTGTGGGTAATCTTAAATACGTAATTATGATAATTACAAATATAGTTCTTTGGGCATTTTCCTTAGATTTTTAAAAAAATATTTTCCCACATCTACTAATTTCTTCCAATTTGCAGAACATTTCTTTCTTAGTCGTTTACTTCCCTGTATTTCCATGGTGCTGACACTTTTGACCCCTGGGCCCCTGCGACACCTGCACTCTTAACATTAAACTGTATATCTTGTATCTCTTCTGCAGTTTATAGAATAAAAAAACATATAGCTTTACAAGAAAGCAGGATTATCTTGTTTTAGAAGTTCTCAAATTCAAATCAGAAAGTAAAAAGCCTCTAAACATGCAATAGCTGATTTTTTGGGCCACTTTAGGCAGACAAAAGCTATAAACACAATGTTGACATATTATAATCCTTTAAATTGGATTATGGCAAAAGTGTAAATTGTTTAATGAAAGTGCATTAATTGGTGCATAATGTCTTTTTATCAGTTAACTATTTTCCTTTTATGTCCCACCTCAACTCATACCTGTAGTCACATTAAAGAAGTAACAAGCTACTGCTCTGATAAAAAGAAAAAGAAAAGTCATGACAAATTAACTTTAATTAGCTTTTTAGATGGAAGTCTGGACGCTCCTGTATCAAAACAAATAAAAGCAGGAGGAGGGTTGTGAAGGCCGCGGTGGCAGATGGATAGATGTCGGCGCCCCGCAGGTCCCGTCCGCCTGCAGCAGGGTTAAAACCTGTCAGCAGCATTAACACCAAAACTAATCTGCAGACCAGCTGCTTCTGCACTCAGATGTATGAAACAGCGAGCTGAGGCCAAACAAGAAGAGTTTAACCATCCACAACTGCAGAGCCTGCACCGACACAAGAGTGACGTCCTGCCACAGAGGCTGCGTGTTCATCACAGACTCAGTCTGAACGCGGTTAACTACATCAACATCCTGATTTATCTTTTCTTAAAACTGCTCAAGAAAATAATGTAAAGATTGTCATGAGGGTGATGTTAAAGGATAAGGTCATGTTTTTTTAATCCATTGAAACCTGAATCAGCATCAGTTTTCTTGTTTCAGAAGCCCTGTCACAAGCTATTTAACCCTTTGAAACCTGAGCAAATTGGTTTGATATATTTCACATGGGAAACATGGGAAAAAGGGTGATGACCAACCCGGCAAAAAATGTTCCAGAAACTGAAAAATAATGAGAAGAATATGACCTGAGAATTTACAAAAGAAGGGAAGATTATTAGTATTATTAGATTATTAATGATCAAAAAAGGGAGAAAAAAGTCCATAAAACTATATTGATAATTAGAATAATCTTAAATTTAATCTTTATAACACACACACACACACACACACACACACACACACACACACACACACACACACACAAATATATATATATTTCTTTCAAGCTAATCAAGATGTCTGTAAATACTGTAATATATCAATGGCGCCACTAGATGGCGCTAGACACTCGGTAGCCCAACCTCACATCTCTGATTTCACTCAAACATGATGATAACTGATGATAACTGATTAATGCTATTTTTAAAGGTGATTTTTGTTTTAGAATTTTTAAAAATGTTTTTGTTACTAATTTTACCTTTCATATCTTATCTCTTTACTCTTCCATTGTAAATCTGTATCCTTTATTATGTATTTTATTTGCTCTGTAAAGCACTTTGAATTGCCCTGTTGTATGAAATGTGATACAAATAAAGCTGCCTTGCCGAATGATAATGATGATAATAATAATAGTTGATTTTTGGAGCCAGAAGTGACAATATTTGGATGAGAGGGTGGAGCTGACATGGTGTATTTACAGTTATGGTTAATAAATAATGCTGATGTTAATTTTACTAGCAAAAACAAGTTTAAAACCATCAAATGTACTTAGAGGGAAAACTGAACACGCAAGGAGATTTATTTATTCGTTTTTTGGCCCCTTTGTCATTATTTTATATGTTTTTAAGATAATATTTATATAAGATTTTTAATTGAAACAATTTCTTTTGCACATCAGAATACAATACTGTTTAATTTTCTGTGAAATATGGGACTGTCTCATCCTGCTGATATTTTTGGATCAATAAAAAGGATTTGTTGTTGAATTCTACATCACGTAACAGGTCTCAGATTTATCCACCTGTTCACCAAAAAGGTTCAAACAAATGATGCTCTCTCTCTTCCCAGAATTCTCCTCTGTGGCCCAGACGTCACCCGGCCTCTTTGCTCTCAGCCCGCCAGCGTAATCTAATCAAAACTGCTGCAGCGCGGCATGATGGGAGTCACGGTGTCTGTCTGTGCCGTTTCCTGTCCACAGTTCAATCACGGATCAGACAATCGGACAATCAGAGGCCACTTTACACAGTGATTGTCCCGACGCGAGGGCTTCAGCCTTCGTTCTCATTCTGCACACAACCTGATGCCACTTTGGGCGACAACAAACGAAGGCGACGATATGAACGTCTTTAAGAATAATGTGAAATCTGAAAATGTGCTGCTGCATTTAACCCTTTGAAACCTGGAGCAACGTCCCTTTTCTCCTGCTGCTTTCAGACGTTTTTAACCTTTGACCCCTGTGCAAATTAACGCTATTAATTAATGTAATTTCTCTCAAAAACATAAAAAAAAGGAAATGAGCAACTTGGTACAAAGTGTTTCACAAACTGAAATAATTAGATTTAGAAACTTATGTAAGAAAAACGAGGTGAAAACGTGTCGGGGCAAAAGAAAACAGCCAGGAAAAAACTTGATTTACAATGAACATTATTACATTTTTGAAATTGTGTTACAAAATTATTAGAATCTTCAAACACTTTCTCCAGGATATTTACTTGTTTGTTTTTTGTTTTACTTTCTTTGTTTTTTTTCTTAAAAAAAAATCAGGTAATTTTCTTGTCCTTTTTTTTTTTTACTAATTTCTTGCAAATTTTAGGGTAATTTCTTCTTTTGTTGCTCATCGCCTCCTTCCCGTGTTTGACACATCAGGTCATAAAGCTCAGGTTGCAAAGGGTTAAACATCATTACGCTTTCCTTCCTCCTCTATGATGTTTTTTCACCCTGCCATCGAGTGTTTGAGGCCGTTCAGAACAACTCAGCACATTTGACTCTTTCAGCGGTTGGATGACATGTTGCTATAACAACGGCAGCGCGAGAAGCTGAAACTGAACTGAGATTGGGAATATAAAATACAAACGAAACGTCAATTTAAAAAAAAACTCACATTTATCGCAAAAGAGTTTTTACGCTTACATGAGGTCGTATTTCAGGCGATTTGAAAAAGACATATTTTGCAGAACTGCGGTGGAAGCACTTTTTTGGCTTTTCTGGTCACATCAGGTGCCCTATCGACACACGCAAAGACATGAACCTGCAGCAGACAGTGTAGGACAAACACCTGCTGAGACACCTGTTGGACAATGAGAGCAGAGCAGACAATCGGAGACACCGGCGGTGAATGACAGCAGAGTGGACATTCGGAGACACCGGCGGTGAATGATAGAGGAGCAGACACCGGCGGAGACACTGGCAGAGACAACGGCGGAGACACCGGCAGAGACTGACAGTGGAGTGGACATTCGGAAGCATCGGCGCTGAATGAAAACGGAGCAGACATCTGGAGTCATACATGGCTGCTCTCACGTATACGGTGCTCGCCGTTCCATTATCGCTGGCATAACACGCCTGTGTCCCCTTGGATTGGTAATAATGGCGGCTAGTGCGGTGGCTGCTAATGTTCTGAACATCCATCGACATGCTTCTTTGAGTTATCGCCAGAGAAGTCGCAGAACATCACTCAGTGGAAACGCAGTCATCTCCACACTGCGTTTTATCGATATTTCAAAAGTATTACTTAACTTTTGTGTAAATCTGTAACTGAAATCCGCCCACTGAGATGTTCATCCCAAATTTGTGACACTATCAGAATTTGATCGCCAGGATGCCTTTGATCACCATGACAACAGCCATCCTCCCTCATTGTGCGATGTAGCACCATCATTTTAGAGCTGCTGCCAAAGATACTGCGTTTCTTTCACGATGGTCATCTTTCATCTGGGACAGCCAAAAGCGCACATTGTATCTATACACCGGGTTTTAGTTGTTAAAATATCTCAAGTTTGGACCAAAGAAGTGGAGAAAACACTGATATCACTAAAGCAAAAAAGCTGCCTCAAAAAACACTAAACATACACAGAAATAACAATTTAAAGAACATGCAGACTCCAGCAGAGGATACAAAAGTGGATCAATACATAAGAAATGCTCCATTAGTGCAGCTCTCATGTATATCAGGCACTTTAACAGTTTTATTGTGACATAAAATTTCATGAATGCATTTGAACAGATCATCTGAACTTTTACGTGTGTAAGTGCTGCTCGCCTCAGATGCAGCAGGTGTGCCGGAGGTCATGCACAGCTCGTTCGGTGTAAATACTTTGGACCGATGACAGAGCTTTATGGAAACCACCCTCACCTTTGTTCTGCAGCTCTGCGTATCCAACACTAACATCCACCCGCTCTGCTCAGCATTTCCAATATTTCTGCAGCTGACAGCTTCACCTCACAGCCATACATGAAGCCCGGCTCCTGTTGCAGTTAGTCTGTGTGTGGCAGAGTCATCACTCCGTGTCTAATCTGTAAATGTACAAAGACGAGTCAGCAGCTGCAGCTTTGGAGGGAAAAAACAAGTCAGCAAACCAGGCAGTCCAACAGTCTGACGTCCCTCAGCTTTGGCTTTTTAACTTCTGATCCGCAGACTGATACCAGGCCACAGACACTCTGCTGCCATGGAAACAATGTTTCAACTAAATTAAAACTTCACGTGCTAGTTTTGCAGTAATTACCTCAGAGTTGACAGTTTTAACGGTGTTGCATCTTTCATCATCACTCCTTGTCCCAACAGGCAGCGGGTCAGAAGAAGCTGCCGCCATCGTCGATTTCTGCAAACCTCAGATATGTTACATTTGTACGTTTCATGTGCATCATATCGCCATTTCCAGAGTGATCTTGTATATGATCTTACCTTATCATTGGTAGGTTTAGGGGACGGTTAAGTGGAGAAACGCCTGCCAACAAAAAAACGAGTCAGCACTGTTTATAGAAGATTTTGTCACAAAATGTTGGTGTTTAGTGATAGTATAGTATGTCTAAAAAATTCATCAAAAAAGTCATGGTAAAGTCTTCCATAAAAAAATAATGAAGAAAACTCATATAGTGCTATAAAAAATCCAAAAAGTCATAGTATTCTGTCAAAAAATGTCTTTAAAATTGGTCATGACATATTATGTAAAAAAACATCAAAAGTTTTTTTTTAAAAAAAAAAACCTCAGTGTAGTATTTTAAAAAAATAATAATCATAAAAAATATTATAGTATAAAAAAAAAAAAAAAAAAATCATAGTATTCTATGCTGAAAATATCTCACCAAAAAAAGTCATAGTACTCTATGTTGAAAAAATTCATCAAAAATGGTCAAAGTATGGTTCGGATGTATGATTAAAGCAAACTACATAGTCAAGTCAAGTCAATTTTATTTATGAAGCCAGTCATCACAAAACAGGGTTTGCCTCAGAGGGCTTTACAGCATATGACATCCCTCTGCCCTCAGACCCTCACATCGCTGGAGGATATTAACCACGGTTTACTTAAAATGTTAAGCTTCAACTTGTCCACAACAAAATAACACACAAATGTATCTGTGGTTTGCAAAAACATAAAATAGCAACATTTTTTTCTGGTGATTGGATTGCAACATTAACACAGATTCCTAATTTAAGTCGCTTATCGCTCACTCTTACTCTCTTATGCAAGAACGACTTGTATGCACCGTTTCTTTCTCAAGCACGAGTCATTTAAGAGAACTTGGAGTAAACACCAATTTCTTGGCTTTTTTTCTTTGATTTTCTCTCAAGCAAGTTTGAACGAGCAATATACAGTAAATTACTGTAATTAAAAGGGTTTAGTGTCTCACTTGCATGAACAATTAAAAATTTTCACCTTTTATTTTGTACCCTGAAGACTTCTGATTCCAAATTTGCCATCGACTCTCACAGTTTTTCAGCTAGATATTGTTTAAGAAAAAAGGATTACAGTTCACTGTTGAGAGTCCGCCGAGGTCAAAAAGCAGGTGTTAAAGTTTGAGGGGATTTCTTCGCCGTCTGCAGTTCCTGCTCAGCTGTTTGTCTTGAGCTGAAGGAATGTTTTGCGATTGTATCTGCAGTCTGTGAAAGCCGCTCCGCTGTGAGGTCCAGGTGATATTGCGTGACAGCTGTTAGGAAGTGTGATATAAAATCAGCTTTGGTGTTGATCGCGTCTGTTTGTGCAGCCGTGAACTGATGATTCTGGACATTTCTGCGGTGCGGATGCAGAGCTCAGGCTGCACCGACAGTCGGTATAATATTAATGTTTTCTCAGCTGTGAGGAGACAGACGGGCGAGAAAAATCTGATCGGAGAACAACACCTTCAGAGGGTCACCACAGTGTCAGGAAACAGGAGCGACGCTGCAGCAACCTGGAGGAAAATATATTCAACCATTAAAAACTAACACTTGGATATTTCGATTTGACTGCTTTGAGGGCAAAACACAATGGTTAAAAAGTAAAAAAAAAACAACAATTTTTTTTTCCTGGTAATGTGGTGAAGGCTATGAAGGAGCATTTTTTTATTTTTTATTTTTGGATTTAAAATGCAATTGAAGTAAAAATAGGAAAATAAATAGAGGAACATTTTGAGGGAGTGTAGGAGTTTACTGAATTTTAAGATATTTGTATTTTAGGTATGTTTAGGATTTAATGAGGTTTCTTGAATTTTAAGGATATTTTTACGATTTTAGGATTTTTGTCGGATTTTAGAATGTTCAGGATTTTGTGACATTTCTAAGATTTTAGGACACTTTTAGGATTTGGGATATTTCTAGGATTTTAGGAGTTTTTTTTTTAGATTTTAGGATATTTTTAGGACATTTGTGGGATTTTAGGATATGTCTAGGAATTCTGATTTTTCTGGGATTTTAGGAGGATTCTTGGATTTTATGATGTTTGGGACTTAAGGACATTTCTAGGATTTTAAGACATTTCCAGGGTTTTAAAAGGTTTCTTGAATTTCAAGAAATTTCTAGGATTTTGGAAGTTTCCCAGATTTCAGGACATTCCTATGATTTTAGGACATTTTCATGTTGTTTTATGCATCTTATATGTTCCAAAAGTACAAAAACAATACTCAGGGACAATCACTCTGTTTTATTGTGAATTAGAAAAAGGTTGATTCAGTAGATTTAAATGACCCCCTGACCTTTCCTCTAAGACCACCATGAGTCTCACATTTGTGATTTAGAGTAAAATGTGGACAACTATGAAATATTTCCTCCAGCATTACCTTCTAATCAAAAACCGTTATCAGGCCAGATTTTCAATGTCTCCTATACATTGGTTTATGACCAAACATCTTACGTAAGTTAGTTATAATGTACTGTTTTGGAAGAAAAGCACATGACACATTGTTTTTGCTCTGGACGTCCACCAGACATAGTTTGTTCAATGATTAAGTACGATTATTTCAACCTCCATTTTTAGCTTCCGAAGGATTAATTATTTTTTGTTACCTTTTTAAATCCGCGGGCGATTTTAGTCCCCAGTGGGTCTTTAGACTGAGTTCCAGTTTGTTTACCGTCCAGCTCTTCATCTGCCGTTTGGTCCAGTAAATGAGGGTCCTGTGGGGCACAGACGAGGAGGGGCCAAACCAACAATAGAGGGGCATCTCTGCCCCGAGAGCAGCCAGGGACCTGAGAGACAGGGGACAGAGACGGAGAGACAATTCAGATGGACAACTTCTGTATCTGAGGCTTAAAAAAACAAAAAACGAGGAAATCTTCCAAACGGAGGCCTGGATCCGGAGAACAGCGAGCAGAGACGGGAAGGTACGCTGTCTTTATCACAATACGGCATTTTAAGTTATTATTTTAAGTTTTTCTTCTCATCAAACATGAAATGACACAGTTTATGTCACCTGAGTAAGCTAATGCTAACACTAAAACTCTGGGTTGGTTGAAAAGCGCTTTCTCATTGTCCTTTTCATGTTTCTGGCTGATCTTAAATGACAAACTTGACACAACACAGTAAATTATAGACTACATATCTTATGATGCTAAAAGGCTAAAGCTCATGCGCTTACAAGCAAAAAGCCTGCCACCTCACCAGCAGAGGAAGTAAAGGTGCAGCGTTGTTCATGTTACCTTGCAGATTATAATGCAGTGTCATGAGTGAAACAGTAATTAAAATGTTAATGTTACTCCAAACTCTTATGTAATTAGACATGCTAACTTTTGTAACTTACATAACAGCAACTGAACACAGTTTAAGCATTTTTATTTTACTGTTATAACTCTTAAAGCCCACTGCAAACTATGTCTGCATGCAGAGTAAAGTTACATGTAGAAATAGCTCGTTCTCATTCCAAAGTTATCAAAAACCGCCACTTTTACTGCGCTTATGGTGTAAAATCCTGATGCCGAAAGGCACGCTTTGTGTCCGCATTATATGTCGCTGTATGTCGTCGGCTGAGAATGCAGCTGGGCAAAACCGTTCGTGTCCTTGAGATAACATACATATATATATATATTATATATATCAGGCGGGAGGGGCAATAAATGGGTCCAGCAAACCCCGGACTTTCATGCGTGAGTCTGGTGTTCACTTCCATTCTGAGAGCCATTTAGATCGCAACAGTTCCTGCATGAAACATTAAACGATATTTGAGGAGTCACGATGAGGATGTGTAGATTCTGCAGGGACGGGTAATGGTTCGAAATCCAGCGACCTAAAGCAGGATTGGGAAAACAGTCCCACGCAGGGCGCCAAAGCTCGGCAAACCTGCTGTAGCCAAGCTATGACTGGACAATTACTGTTTGAATGATTTGTGGTCAAGGAACATTAGAAACAATGAAAAAAAACTGAGAACCAAATGTTGATTCAGAAAATCTGTACTCAAACGCTCAGAAAAAAGGTAAAATTATCAGCTTCATTAGTTATTTGTGTAAAATTTATATCGACTTTAAGTACAGAAAAGTTTAGCATGTTCTCACTCACTTTAATACAGTATTTGTCAGTAACATTTGAGATACTGTGTGTTTCAGAGGGATAAAAAAATAGACAGATGGGTGGACAGACGGGAAAGTAAAATGAAAAACGCAGCTTGTCGTTATTGCAGCAGCTAAGTGGTCTGAGCGCTGGTGTTAATAAAACCATAAAGTCACATCTGGAAAGCGCAGCAGAGAGACCGCAGCCTGAAAACCACACGTGAACATAATCAAGACTCCACTGAAACCTGGAAATTGACCAGAAATAATCAGTGTGTGAGAGTGATGGAGTGTGAAGTCCTCAGTAGGTTTCAAATTAACTAGTTTGTCTGACGTGTCGACGATTCTTGAAGCAGACTGAGGTTTCAAGCTGAGCCGCCACTGAACATTTTATCTGTTTGCTGGTGACAAACTTCTGCAGTTAGTATTTTACAGCTGTGAAAAGAAAGTGCTGGGCAGAACAAACATCCTGATGATCCTCCAGAAATGGAGGATATATTTCAAGCTTGCATGACAGTGGCGCTATAAGAAAGGTCATGGGGTCATTTAACCCTTTGAAATCTAAGCAAACTGGCTTGATTTCTTTTAAAAACAAGGAAAAAGGGCAATGAGCAACTTATGAAGAAATGAGACAAAAACTGGCAAAAAATTATAAATGTTAGAATAAAAAACACAACCTAAGATAAAGGTAATAAAAAGGTATAGATAAACAAACAAACAAACAAATAGATAGATAAATAAAATAAAATAAATAACAAATAAATAGATGACATGAAAAGGGGTGGAGTAAAATAACAGTAAGTCTATTAAATGATTAAAAAATAAATACATTTATGATAATTATAAATGTAGATTTTTGGACATAAAAGAAATTAACCCCTTAAAACTTGAGCACATTGTTTTTTGTTTTTTTTTATTCAAAAACATGGAGAGAAGGCAAGAAGCAACTTAAAAAACAAGGCCAAAAAATTATCTCAAAAGAAAAAAAGTTACCAGAAAACTACCTGAAACTAAGCAACAAAAACTGAAAAACAAACAAAAACCGAAAAACAAACACGAAAAATTACCCCTAAAAGATGTATTTATTATATTTTTTCTTTAAATAATGTTAAAAATAGAATTATTCCAATTACATATACCATTTTCTGGACATTTTTTTCCTTTTTGAAAACATATTTTTCTAATAATCCTCCCCTCTTTTTAAAGCTATTTTAAGGTTATTATTTAGTCACATTTTGCTTATTTCTTAAAATTTGTGGTGCATTTCTTAAAAAATTGCTGATTGCCCTTTTCAACCCAGTGTTTTCAAAACGAATCAAACCAATTTGGTTTTAAAGGGTTAACTGGTGGAGCATCAAACCAGTTTGCGTTTTACTCTGTTTGGGTTCAGATCCACTGCAGTTTGGATCCGGTCTGATTATCTATTAAGGGTCTGTTGTGGATCAGGTCAATGAAGTACTCTAGCCTTTAGTATAATATGTTAAATCAGGCCTTAATGCATAACCATCACTCTTACACACACACACACACACGCACGCACGCACGCACACACACACACACACACACACACAAAATGTCATGATTCCTGCATTCTCCTCCTCCCCTTCACTGCCAGTACTTTTCCATTCACCTCACTCTGACCTGCTCTTTCTGCTGGCCACGCCCACTGCTGCAGTCTGCTCTCCCCCACAGCTGCAGCTCATCATCAATCAGTCCAGTACTTAAGACTCTCGCACACGTTCATTCACTGCCAGATTGTTCCTCTGCCATGCATGACTTTCCAGCGTTCTTTTGCCAGATTTCCTGTTGCCGACTCAGTTTGTTCCCGACCAACCCTCCGTGCCTGCCACCCGGTGTACCTACCTGCCTTCTGTCCCTGACCACGTGCTTAAGCTCGGGCGTTCCGCATCTCTGACGGCTTCACTGGCAAAGACCTCCCGCTCGACCACGACGATCCTTCAGCCTGCTCCTCGGCGGTACCGTTGCATCCTCGGACTGTTTCTCGGCTCTGGATCCCCTGCCTGTTCCGACCACGACCCAGCCGTTTTCCCGGACGCGTTTCCACACGTGTTAGCCGGTTCCTCGGCTACTGAGGTTTCCTACTCTCCAGCCACAGTGAGTTCCAGCTTCGTGTCTTCATCTCGTGGGATTACCAGAGACATTAACTGGGTAATTCACCCGAAGAACGGACAGAACATTTGTGAGCTGATCTTTAATTGTGTTGGCGATAATAAAGCTTATTACCAACTGACTTTGAGTGTTGGCGTACTGCTTCTGGGTTCATACACACCCCGTTTCAGTACAATCTGGCCAACAATGGACCCAGCAGACTCTAACGCTCTACAGTCACGTCTAGCCCGTGTTGAGGGAATGCTCCAGCAACACGAGGGTTCAGCTTTCCTCCAACGCGGCTGAGGCTCGGCATTCTGCCTCGGCGTTGGAGCGAGCTTTAACCCTGCTGGCGAACCAGGTACAACAGATGGCCACCACGTTGACCCAGCACGCCATTCCTGGTTCGATCCCTGTTCAGACGGCTCCCGACCCGGCGCCACCTCCCAGCGCACGCACGAACCCGGGTCGGGACACCGAAACGCTTCACGCTGGAGATCCAGAGGGCTGCAATCCGTTTTTGACAAACTGCTCCATCCTGTTTGCTCTGCAGCCACACCGTTAAGCCACGGAGGGCCAAAGTGGCTTCGCCATTAACCATCTCACTGGCCGAGCACGACTATGGGGAACAGCAGAATGGGACAGAGGTACACCCGCCTGTGTTTCGTTTCAAGCCTTCGCGGATGAACTACGGAAGGTTTTTGGTCCAGTGTCTTTGGGCCCTGACGCCACCGAGGCTTACTGAACCAGCGTCAGGGAAGTCGGATGATCGCCCGACTAAGCTATTGACTTCAGGACTCAGGCTCGACAGAGCAACTGGGAATTGACCGCCCAGTCGCGCCTTCCTCAATGGGCTAGCACCATACATAAAGGATGAACTGGTCTCCTTTGAGCTTCCTCATTCTCTCGATGGTCTCATTGAAGTGACCTCGAGACTGGACAGGCGGATTCAGGCGAGGAGAAAGGAGCAGCGTCTGGAGGAGGTTCCCACCGGTTTTCTGGTCACCAGCGGGTTCCACCACTACCTGTAACGCTTCCAGCGGACCCAGTCTGGGAGGAATGACGTGCAGGTGAGCCGAACCAGATTATCTGCTGAGGAGCGTGAGAGACGACGTCGGGGGAGACTCTGCTCAGCAGTAGAGAGGGGCATCCTGCTGAGCCGTTCCCAGAACTCTGCCTCCAGTCTCCGCCCCTTGTTCCACGTGCAGCTCCTGTTGGGTGATAAGTTTCACACCCTCGCCACGTTCATTGACTCTGGTGCTGATGTGAATCTCATCGACGAGGAACTGGCTCGACAGCTGGGATTAACCCTGGTCTCCCTACCGCGTTCCGTTCCAGCTAACGCTCTGGATGGTCACCTCCTGGGAACCGTGACCCATCAGACTACTCCTGTCTCCATGCTCCTGTCTGGTGAACACCGTGAGACCATTCAATTCCATGTCCTGAGGTCCCCAGAATTGCCTCTGATCCTCGGATACCCCTGGCTCCGTCGTCACAATCCCCACATAGACTGGTCTACCGGCTCGATTGTGGCATGGGGTTCTTCCTGTCCACAGACCTGTCTTGATTGTAAGAGGCTTCGAGGATCACCAGCTCCTGCACCACACGGATCTCTCAAGGGTGCCCACAGAGTACCACGATTACGGGGAGGTGTTTAACAAGCCCAGGGCCACCTCTACCGCCTCCACTCTTATGACTGTGCCATCGATCTCCTTCCCGGGCGGCTCCTAAGGGTCGGCTCTACTCACTCTCCGCACCAGAGAGAGAGGCTATGGACATCTACATCAGAGACTCTCTGGCTAGCGGAATCATCCGGCCGTCCTCATCTCCTGCCGGAGCCGGGTTCTTCTTTGTGGGGAAGAAGGACGGTTCTTTACGGCCCTGCATAGACTATAGGGGGTTGAATGAGATCACGGTGAGGAATCGTTACCCCCTTCCTCTCATAACGACGGCTTTTGAACTTTTACAAGGGGCGACGATCTTCACCAAGCTTGATCTTCGGAACGCTTACCACCTGGTCCGCATTCGTGAGGGCGAGTGGAAACTGACCTTCAATACACCCACAGGACACTATGAGTATTTGGTGATGCCGTTCGGGCTCACCAATGCTCCGGCCGTTTTTCAGTCCCTGATCAACGACGTGCTCAGAGAACACCTTAATAAGTTTGTGTTCGTATATTTGGACGATATTCTGATTTTCTCCCGGACCAAACAAGAACACGTTCACCATGTACAGACTGTGTTGCAGCTGCTTCTCCAGAACTCCCTGTTTGTTAAGGCGGAGAAATGTGACTTTCATGCTTCCTCTGTGTCTTTCCTGGGCTACATCATTGGTCACAATAGCATGGAAATGGATCCTGCTAAGGTCTCCGCCGTCACCTCATGGCCGGCACCCGATTCCCGTAAGCAGCTGCAACGATTCCTCGGGTTGCCAATTTCTATAGGAGATTCATCCGAGAAATTTTGCGGTGGCAGCCCCCTCACGGTAGCTTACCTCTTCCAAGGTTGAGTTCCTTTGGTCTTCTGAAGCTGATGGCGCCTTGAACACCTCAAGAGTCGCTTCAGCTCTGCTCCCATTCTCCTCATCCCGATCCTGATGGGCAGTTCGTGGTGGAGGTCGGACGCTCGGATGTGGGGGTGGGAGATCCTCTCCCAACGCCGTCAAGATGGCAAGCTGCATCCCTCGCCTTTCTTCTCCCGGCGATTATAGCCAGCTGAATGCAACTATGACATTGGCAACCGCGAGCTTCTGGCGGTTAAGTTGGCGTTGGAGGAGTGGCGACACTGGCTAGAGGGTTCCAGAGTCCCTTTCCTCGTATGGACTGACCACAAGAACCTAGAGTATATCCGGACAGCCAAGAGACTCAATTCCCGTCAAGCCCGTTGGGCCCTTTTCTTCGCTCGTTTCTCCTTCACTCTCTCGTACCGGCCGGGGTCCCGGAATGTCAAACCCGACGCCCTTTCTCGCCAGTTCCTGGAGGAGGAGGGAGAATCTCCCCTTTCTGACAATATTCTTCCTGCCTCTCGACTCCTGGCATCTCTCACATGGGAGATCGAGGACCGCATCCTGTCGGCGTTGGAACAGCAACCGGTCCCAAGCGCCTGTCCTCAGAACCGCCTGTTTGTTCCCGAGGTTCAGGTCTGAGGTGTTGCAGTGGGCCCATTCGTCTCGTCTCACCTGCCATCCTGGCATCACTCGTACCAGGAGGTCTTGCAGCAGCAGTTCTGGTGGCCCAACCTGGTTAACGACACTAAAGACTTTGTGAACTCCTGTCCGGTCTGCAACCAATGTAAGACCCCTCGCCGAGCTCCTGCTGGTCATTTGCACCCTCTTCCTGTTCCTCATCGCCCATGGTCCCACATCGCTCTGGACTTTGTCACCGGTCTGCCACTGTCGGGAGGCAACACCACGATCCTGACAGTGGTAGATCGGTTCAGCAAGATGGCACATTTTGTGCCTTTACCCAAACTCCCTTCAGCCAAAGAGACAAGCGGGATTGCTACTGCAGCATGTCATCAGACTGCACGGCATCCCTTCAGATGTGGTCTCCGATCGGGGGCCCCAGTTCACCTCAGCATTCTGGAGGGAGTTCTGCCGTCTTCTGGGGGCGTCCACCAGCCTGTCCTCCGGGTATCACCCCAATCCAATGGACAGACTGAAAGGATGAATCAGGAGATGGAATGACGGCACTCCGCTGTATGGTAACAAACCAATCCTGCCTCCCTGGTCATCGCAGCTCTTGTGGGTGGAGTTCGCCCACAACACCCTTCAGAGTTCCGCCACTGGGCTCTCCCCCTTCCAGTGTGCCTCTGGTTACCAGCCTCCTCTGTTTCCTGCCCAGAGAGAGGCGGCCTACCTCGGTGGAGGACTTCGTCACCGCTGCCCCGCCAGACCTGGACCCGGGCCAGGGCCACGCTGTTGCGGGCCGTGGGCCGCTACACCTCGGCGGCTAATCGGCGCCGTTCCCAGGCACCTCCCTACCGGGTGGGCCAACAGGTTTGGCTGGCTACCAGGGATCTTCCGCTGAGGGTGGACTCCCGAAAACTGGCTCCCAAGTTCATCGGTCCATTCCTGTTGAGAAGGTCGTCAACCCGTGGCAGTCCGTTTGAAGCTTCCTCGTGCCATGAGAATCCATCCCACATTCCCGTCTCCAAGATCAAGCCGGTCCAGGAGAGTCCCTTGCAGCCAGCCTCTCAGCCGCCTCCTCCGCCTCGGATCATGTTGGTCCCCGGCTTATACGGTCCGTCGGCTCCGCCGGTCCAGCGCCCGCGGCAGAGGCCTCCAGTACCTTGTCGATTGGGAAGTACGGTCCGGAAGGCGATCCTGGGTCCAGCTCGGCAGGTTCTGGACCGCCAGCTCATCATGGATTTCCATCGGCTCCATCCGGACCAGCCGTCCCGTGCAGTTCCTGGCCGTGGGTCTTCCGTTCCTGCCCGTTCTCCGTCTCCTGCTCCTGGACCTTCTGGGTTGGGGTCCTGCTCCAGGGGTTCCTTGCCGCCGCCGGTGGGGATCCTCCTTCTGATAATGCCACGGCAGCAGCGACTTCACGGCGTCGGCAGAGATGGTTCTGCGGGTCCGAGGAGTTCTGACCCTCCTTCCGGCCCCCTCCGCCCACCAGCTTCTGTGACTTTGGGTTTGGGGCGTCGTGGGCGTCCCTTGGGGGTTCTGTCATGATTCTGCATTCTCCTCCTCCCTTCACTGCCAGTACTTTTCCATTCACCTCACTCTGACCTGCTCTTTCTGCTGGCGCCACTGCTGCAGTCTGCTCTCCCCACAGCTGCAGCTCATCATCAATCAGTCCAGTACTTAAGACTCTCGCACACGTTCATTCACTGCCAGATTGTTCCTCTGCCATGCATGACTTTCCAGCGTTCTTTTGCCAGATTTCCTGTTGCCGACTCAGTTTGTTCCCGACCAACCCTCCGTGCCTGCCACCCGGTGTCCCTACCTGCCTTCTGTCCCTGACCACGTGCCCGGGCGTTCCGCATCTCTGGCGGCTTCACTGGCAAGAACCTCCCGCTTTCGACCACAGCGATCCTTCAGCCTGCTCCTCGGCGGTACCGTTGCATCCCCGGACTGTTTCCTCACGGATCCCCTGCCTGTTCCCGACCACTCCGACCCAGCGTTTTCCCCCGGACGCGTTTCCACACGTGTTGTCGGTTCCTCGAACTTCTGGGGTTTCCTACTCTCCAGCCACAGTGAGTTCCAGCTTCGTGTCTTCATCGTGGGATTACCAGAGACATTAACTGGGTAATTCACCCGAAGAACAGACAGAACATTTGTGAGCTGATCTTTAGTGTGTTGGCGATAATAAAGCTTATTACCAACTGACTTTGAGTGTTGGCGTACTGCTTCTGGGTTCATACACACCCCGTTTCACAAAATCTACTGTTCGTACATTTTAGGAGCTGAATCAGCAGTCTGACTCAGACTTTCTGTGGTTTTAAAGGCCCCCAACAGACACACACACACACACACACACACGCACACACACACACACACACACACACACACACACACACACACACACACACACACACAGCTGCTGACAGTCACTCTGTCACTGGTTGTTAGACATTAACGCTGGATCATTAAAATCTAATTCAAAACTGGCTTCATATTTTCCAGTGTACGCTGTACGAACTGGTCCTGAATCAAACACTCACGCTCAGACTCATCTAAACGAGCGTGAGACCCCCAAATACATCTGCACACCCCGCTGCCAAAACACCACAGATACAATCCAGCAAACACAAGCTGGCAAGCTTTTTCCCCCACTTTACTACTGAATGAAAATTATGAAAAGACAAAATGCCAAAAGAAACGCTGTATGGGAATCAGCCAAATCTGCAAACTCATGCTTTATTTGCTCTGGCAGACCCGCTTTGCTCCTACGCTTTGGACTGATTTCCAGCGGCCTGAGACCTGCCGGGCCAATACAACCATGTAAATAATACGAGCTGTAAAGAGGAGCGGGATAACAACCAAGACAGCTGCAGCTAATGTAAGACTTTCTGCTGAAGCCACAGTGTCAGTGCTGACAGAACTAGAAGGTATATCTTCACTAGAAGAAGGACAATCAAGACTACTTGAAACAGTTTTTGACAAGAAAGATGTGTTTGCTGAATATCTGAAGAATTTGGCAGAATTTTAATAACCAGCTCGCCGCTGCAGGCTGCAGTCTGTTTACTTTATTCTGTAAAACACCCAAGTCCCACTCTAATGTGCTCTGTAGTGTTGTAGTTCAGGCCATACTAACCGAGACCAAGACTTGACCGAGACCAGAGTGTGCCCAGACCGAGACAAGACCAAGACCAAAGCAGGGTGAAACCGAGACAAGACCGAGACTATAAAAGAGGAAAAGTGTTCCTCTTCTTTCTATGAAGAGTGGCAGTCTGTATCGGTGACAAGAAAAGCAAACTACAAATGATTCACATGGATACCTGGAAGAAGGAAGTTTTACATCCAGTCACAGTACTAATGTTAACAAATAAATCCATTATGGTTTCGATTGGTCTCAATTAAAAAGTGTGAATTCTGCTTCGTCTGAGATGTGCTCGATTCTGTGATGAGACCGGGACGCTTTAAAAGTGGTCTTGAGACCAAGACCAATCTAGAGTACTACAACACTAGTGCTCTGATCGATTGTCACCGGACAGACCTGCAAAAAAGGTAGAAAAGATGTTGAAAAAGGTGCTGAAACTACACAAGGTAACAGCAAAAAACAGAAAAAAGGTATGCACTTCAGCTCCTCTTGCAGGTTTTTACTCACGAGTGACATTTCAAGTGACACGTTCTTCTTCAGACTTGACAAACAATATAAAGCCGCCGTCTTAAATAGGCCCAAGGCCTCGGTCACATGACCGCATCACCTGATGTGCATAAAAAACCAAACACCTCAAATAGAATTTACATAGTAAATAAAGTCATATAATTAAAAAAAAACACAAAGAGATTCTATATAATATCATAGAAATGTAGAAAAATAGAAAAGTACCTCTCAGCATAACTGACAAACATCAGGCGATCAACCATCATTCATTCAATAATGCTGAATATGAACAGAGGCCGGGGCAGACCTGGTGACTGGACACTCAGCATTATGTCCAGTTCACGTTCTCACTAGAAACTCTTTTACCTTTTGTATCCAACCAGAGCACAGCTGGACAGCATCAGGTGAGAACACGCTCAGACAGAACTGGTGGCGACGCTGATTTGCTCTGGTTTCAAAGGGTTAACATCCTGATGTGATGTCAAATCTTTCAGTCTTCACCTTTGACTTTTTGTCAAAGTGTTTTTTAACAGAATCAGAGCAGCCTAGTTGTGTCTGAAGAGCTTAATGTCCATCCAGCTCCAGAGGTGAAGGGAGACGAAGACGGGGACGGTCCCGGCTGGACGGCACTGGGCGCGTTCTGGTTGGATGCAGAACATTTACTGATCAGCTCCGAACACAAAGTAGAGCTGAAGCTGAGAGGATTGTCTAGTTTTGGAGGTATTTGGTTATAAACTAATAGGCAAATTACAGATTTTGACCTGTTGATGGTGCCAGTTAAAAAAACTTTAGGGGTCATCAAAGTTACAACAATTAATCCTCTAAAGACCATGAATGTCTGAGTTGAATTTTATGGTTCTCCATCAAGTAATTATAGTTTTAGTCTGGACCAAAGCCGTGGACCAAACAACTGACTTTGCCCTCTCTAGAGGCATACCAGTAGCGTGGTTAAAAATCACGAGGGTTGGCTCACACTGTCACTTCACTCCCATCCTCATCTGGATCAAATTAGTCGAGTTCAGCTGGCGTTTTGTCGTGTCTGTCTGAGACAAAACATCAAACTGAGTCTCCTGTGTCAGTTTTGGACTCCGACTCTGCGTTTGGGGGGTCTTTTTTTGTGGTCTGGAGTTGCCGTGTTTCCAGGCCTTTTGGTGGTTTGGAGGACAGCCTGAGTGGCCTCACCGCACTCTGTTTGTCTTGGATCCGAATCACCAGAATAACCATCCAGCTGGGAGGATTATGAAACTGGTGCAAGTCTTAAGAAATGCTTACTCGAAAGCTGAGCCGGACATGAGGAAACTTTCTGATAAATTACAGCCTTCTGAAAGTGTTTTGAAGGAAACATTTTTGACAATTTGTGACTATAACTCTCCGTCTCCCGCCATCTTCTCCTCCAGCTGTCCACTCACTGATCCACATCCAAGATCACTGCGTTCATAAAGTTTTCATGCCATTAAATTCAGCAGAGAACATCAACCCCGGCCCAGCGCCTCCTCACATGAATGAAATGTTGAAATGATCGAAGAAGCCTCAGCCCACCCGCGGTTTTCCTGCATCGCCGCTCTGGTTACAATCCCCCAAAGAGAATGATGGGAGATTTTCCGTGGCGTCCTTGGAGGCAACCTCAGTGACCATGTTTCCCAAGAGTGGGGTCACGATGTGTTTTCCCCCGACTTTGGAAAAAATGAAATATCAATTACTTGCATATGAGGGGGCGCCAAGAGCAATTAGATGGGGCTCTTACAAAAAGAGCTGGAGGCAACAGTTTCAGGGAAGAAAATAAAAGGCAAAGCCACAAAGAGACGAAAGATCTCTCTAAGTATTTACTGAATGTGTAACAGAGTATAAAATGTGTTTTAAGGCACTGTAGTTGTGGTTCCTAAATTAGAGTACAGTTCATTGAGAAATAAGTACTTAATTCAGCAACTATTCAGAGATCCTGTTTTCAGATGCATTCTTTAAAAAGTTATATCTAAACAATTTCCACATAAACCTCATCTTGACATTTTAACATTTTGGCTGTATTTCTGTCTCTCTCTGTGAAGGAAGATGACCTCCACATTCAGAATTTCTTTCCCACCACCACAAAAGCTGAGAAATGCTCATTCCTGCAATAAAATCTTAATACCTTCAGCAGATGGGTCCACCAATGCAGCATTTTATTATTAATTCATTTATTTTTGTTTTGATTCAGTAAGTTCTGCAGTCATGCACACAGTAGGACCATCTCATAAGGCAGGTTTCCATTAACCTTCAAACTGCGCAAATTGAAATTGGGAACATGCCTAAAATATGCCTAATGGAAACACGTCAATTTTGAAAACAATTTCATTGCAAAAATGTTTTTACACTTGCCTAAAGTGGTATTTCAGGTGATTTGAAAAAAGCCATAATTCAAAAAAGTGCAAGGGAAACACTTTTCACAATTCCTCTGTGAAATCATGGACTATCACCTCAAAAAAATCCCTCATACGTAGCCAATCCCACACATGAGGGGCTCGCCTTTCCATTATCGCTCACATAACACGCCTACGTCGTCATTGGTTGGAAATAATGACGGCTAGTGTGGTGGCTGCAATAGAAATGAAGCTGCTAATGTTTTGAGCATCCATTACCATGGTTACTGGGATGTTATCACCAGAGGAGAAGTCGCAGAACATCACTGTTTGAAACACAGTCATCTCGCAACTGTGTTTTCGAAAATATCGCTTAAGTTTTGTGCAAATTTGTGATGGAAACCCGCCTATTGTGAAGAAACCATCTCTGAGCTGCAGTTAGAGTTTAAATTTGGGATTGGGAAGGCTTATCCTGATCACTCTCTTGTCCACTTTGTTTCTGCTGCTTTGGGATTTGAACCTGCATCCTTTTCATCACAGTCCCTCTGAGAACAGGGGAGCTTTGTGTTTTGTTTTGTTGTGGAATTTGGAGCATTCACTTCAGTGATCATCACTCATGTGTCCTTCAGAGGCCTCACTGATTATCTCTGCTCACTGAAGCTTAAAATGCATTTATTTTCTCTCCAAACATGTCATTTCTGTCCTCTGCTTGTGCAGGATTACTAATTGCTCAATGAGGAATCAGGGGCCATGGCGCTGATGGGGCTCCGTCTCCTGGCACTGGCCCTGTGGGTCAGCACAGGAGTAAAGCTACAAGTTCGGAGCGACCAGATGAAGCCGGCCCGTGCACCTCTCATCCCTCACCGGCCTTTTGTTGTAGTGTGGAACGCTCCCACAGAGTCCTGCCGCCTCCGATTCAAGGTAGACCTGGACCTCAGTGTTTTCGACATTGTGGCAAACCTCAACGAAACCCTGAGTGGACCAAACGTCACCATATTCTACCACAGCCATTTGGGATACTACCCATACTACTCCAGCTCCGGGGTTCCTATCAACGGTGGACTGCCGCAGAACCAGAGCATCTCCAAACATCTGAGCAAGGCCCGGGCGGACATCGACAAGCTCATCCCCCACAAGGATTTCCGAGGCCTGGGTGTCATCGATTGGGAAAACTGGAGGCCCCAGTGGGTCCGAAACTGGGGCACCAAGGACATCTACCGCAACAAATCAAAGGAACAGATCCGGAAACTTCACCCGAACTGGCCAGAGAGCAAGGTGGAGAAAGAAGCAAAGGAAGGTTTCGAGA
Organism: Plectropomus leopardus; assembly: GCF_026936395.1. Taxonomy (NCBI): domain Eukaryota; kingdom Metazoa; phylum Chordata; class Actinopteri; order Perciformes; family Serranidae; genus Plectropomus; species Plectropomus leopardus. The sequence continues at coordinate 2,901,541 of NC_142182.1, forward strand.
GGGCTGGGCAGGCCTTCATGAACTTGACCTTGGCCCTGGCTGAAGGACGTAGACCGGATGGGCTGTGGGGGTTTTACCTGTTCCCAGACTGCTACAACTATGGGTATAAGCAGCACCCGCAACGGTACACCGGGGAATGCCCAAATGTTGAGCATGTACGCAACGACCATCTCATGTGGCTTTGGAAGGAGAGCACGGCCCTCTACCCGTCAATCTACCTGGACTACGAACTCAAGTCATCCTCAAACACGGTCAAGTTCGTCCATTATCGAGTCAAGGAGGCCATGAGGATAGCGTCTATCGCCCGTACAGACTTCACTTTGCCCGTGTTTGTCTACTCCAGACCTTTCTACGCATACACCTTTGTGGTTCTTTCAGAGGTAAGTTTGCAGTTTTTGATTGATCAGTTTGCCAAATTAACCACCTAAACAGCAGAAAATGCTCACAAACCTGAACAACTGAACCTAATCTATCAGTACAAATAGTTGCTTGACTGGCTGTTTGTGTCAAAACTGAAAATCATGGATGTTAGTACAATGTCAGAAAGACGATGGACTCTTGGACTGGACAGACAATAAATTTTGGTCAAATCATTTTTTTTTTAATTTGTAATTTTTTAAATTATGTTACAGAAAAAAAGATTTAATTTTAACTTTTTTTTGCTTATTTTTTGGTAATTTTCTTGTAACTTTTTCCAAATTTCTTGATATTTTTGGGCCATATGTTGTTAAGTTGCCCTGCCTTCTCCCCATGTTTTTTTTTTTTTTTTTTTTGAAAGAAATCAAACTAGGTGTGCTCAGGTTTCAAAGGGTTAGCATGGGGATCTTTGGGGCTTGACTCACTCTTGGAGTCAGCCTCTGGATGCCATTGGAGGAACTGCAGGTTTTGGCACTTCCATATTGGCTTCATTTTCAGCCCCAGAGGTTGCTGCTCGGATGAAGCATTTGGACTGTTTTCATAAAAAGAAATAAAGATAGATTGTCACAGTCGATTCAGGTGTTTACGAAGCTAAAAATGCTTCTGTCATTCTGTTTCAGAGTGACCTGGTTCACACTATCGGGGAGAGCGCCGCCTTGGGAGCGTCAGGCGTCGTCCTCTGGGGCTCATCAGAGTACGCTCGATCACAGGTAAGTACGAAAAGTGCAACCAAAAAATACTGTTCAAACCTGAAAACAACTTCTCCAAGTGGTGCAAACTTGGTGATTATTTGACAGTAAAATAAGTTGTTTTGTTAAATTCAACTCCAAAAGCTTTAAATTAACTTCAAATCAGATCAAAGCAACAGCCTCAAACTGAAAGCTTCTTTTATGTTATAGCATTACCGCTACATTATAGCATACATCCCATAAAGCACGCCACAAAGCATCAGGGAACAATAAATGTCAACGACATGAATTGCACGCAGTCGCTGTGCATAAAACCTGGCTTCATTATTTCTGCCCGTGGAAAAAAAAATTGAACAGACGTCTTTATTCTCTCATTCAGAGCTGAATGTTTCCAAAAATAGGGATTTTTTTCTTCTGACCAAACTCTGACAGCCAAAAACCGGCAGACAAAGCTTCTGATTTGTGTGTGAAAGTGGTCAGGATTTCTGTTGGTGTCTGTGGATTGTTCTACATCCTGTTTACAGCAGACTCGGTGGTGAATCGAGGAGAAGAATTTGTCACATAATCATCACACAAGAGAACATTTTAAACATAAAACGGTGGAAATTAGGTTATTCTCACGAGTTTAACATTTCCATCAGACTCTTGAAACCTTTTCGAATCACTGTGGAGTCCTTAAACTGTCAGCAATCCCATTTACCCCCCTTATTAAACCATTTGAAACCTTAGCAAACTGGTGTGATTTCTTCCAAAACATGAGAAGGCAGAGAGACGACAACTTAACAAGACATGGCCCCAAGAAATTAGTAAAAAGATTACAAGAAAAATACATGAAAATAAGCAAAACAACAAAAAATAAATTAATTTTAACAATATATATATATATATATATATATATATATATATATATATGATTTTTCTGTAACAAAATTTTAAATATAGAATTATAATGATTATAAACATTTTTTCTTGTTCTTGGTCATTTTCCCTTTATCTGATAGTTTTCTAATAATTCTCCCCTTTCTTTTTAAAACTAATTGTTGTTGTTGTTAATTGTTAGTGTATTTTCTTTGTGACCTTTTACTAATTTCTTGTAATTTTTGGGACATTTCTTGCTAAGTTGGTCATGCCTTTCCCCCATGTTTCAGAAAGAAATAAAACAAATCTGTGCAGGTTTCAAAGGGTTAAACAGCTTGTGAAAGGCGTCTGAATGCAGCACAAAAAAACTGATGTAGAACCGGGTTTTAAAGGGTTAGAGTGAATTATTTTTTCATCTTTTTTAGTAATATCTTTTTACAGATTAGTGACTTTGTGCCTCCTGTCTCCTGCAGAGAAACTGCCTGACAGTTAAGAAGTACATCGACGGTCCGCTTGGACATTACGTCATCAACGTCACCTCCGCCGCCAAGCTGTGCAGCAAAGCGCTTTGCAAGAAGAACGGCAGATGCGTCCGCAAGAGCTTAGACTCGGGCGCCTACCTACACCTGAACCCACGCTTTTTTCATATTCACCGCAACCCGGCGCCCAGGGGCCCCCGCTTCCACGTCAGCGGCCACCTCAACAACCACGACATCCTGGACATGAAGCACAAGTTCACCTGCCAGTGCTACCAGGGCTGGACGGGTGTCTACTGCGAGATGCCCCAGGCCCCGCCCCCCCCTCCCCCTCCCCCGCCGCAGCCCGCCATCCCGCTGCCTCACCCCCGAGAGAACAGCCTGCTGGGAGATATCCTGCTCGTCTTGTCCCTCCATTTCTCCTGTCTGTGTATCATCATGTTCCTGGGACTTTGTCTCATTATAAAGTGTCTGATTCTGTAATTTTAGATTGTTCGATAAGATTAGACGAATTAGGGCCCAACTCCTTTTTTTTGTAAAGATTTCTCAATGTTGAGTTTTCATCAGGTTACTTTCTATGCTGTGATATGACACAAGAAGCTGTTATAACTTGCACAATGCACATGCTGGAAAAGTCATCTGAGGACATCTGTCTACATGTCCGTACTGAGTCAAAGCACCACCGACTGACGACAGGAAATCAGCCTTACATGACAAAGATCATCCGATTCCTATGAAAATTACACGGTGACATGCAGCATCATTATGAGAGTTGTGCTCTCTGGTGCCACATAGCAGGCACAGAAAGTAGTTAAAAATTTGCAACACATCATATTCGGCGTCTCTCAATCCGCACAATAAATACATCTAAGGTTTACATGGCAGCAGTTCTTGCATGAAACATTAAACTTTTGGTGTAGTTTGGCTTTTTGCTCACCGGGTTCCTCAGTGCGTAATCTTTTGAAAACACAACACCTTCTGTCACCATGTAAACCCCCCACGCACGAATCCTGTGAGAAAGGTGACGTCACGGCCGCATTTGCATGTGCATGGTGTGATGGCTTCTGTCCTGCGTCATTACAGTTACACCACCAGCTCCGGGCCTGGCATGCATACTACAGCATTTTCAGTTATTTTTGTGGATCCGTGTACAAGAAGATTGTTTCCACAATGTTATCATATGAATGCTGATTTTTACATCTTGTCGAGTCAGAAGATCAAGGAAACTCACAGCTGCATCCTCAACATGTGCAAAGGTGCGAGGGCTCTTTCATTGCTGCATGCAGCCGTAAGGCTCTTTTCTACTGTGCAAAGAATCCCATAACATTTGGCTTTTTAATGCAATGGAAAAGTGCATTCACATCCAGGTCAAATGACTCTGCAGTAGTCACGGGTATGATGGGTATTGATGGGATCACAACACCAGGGTAATCTTAGCCCCTAAACCAACAAGATGCAATGATGCACCATCACTAATTACCCTCCATCTCCTCCTAAGCAGCGTGAAAACATCAATCCAAGTTAGCCTGCTAAAAGTTTGAAAGAAAGACTGAATAAGTACGAAATGTATGAAGAGAAGTGACCTCTGTTAAGTTATCACAGACCTTCGTTCATGCTGCTTTCGACTATTTACGTGTTTAGGCGTACTCCTCTGCCGTGTACACAGCTCTGCTCTACTGCTAGGGGAAGGCAGTCTATAGCCTAATTGTACCGGGTTTACGCATGTTTAAAAAAACATGCATGCACATGCTAATTTGGGTGAAAAAGAGGTACTAATTATACATGTGCTAACTTGAGGTAACTTGAATAATTGACTCAAAAACTCTTACAACAAACCAGTTTGCAGATCTGTTGGTCAGGACCAACTGCTGCAAAAAAGTTTCAGAATTCCTAAAAGTTTGCAATGCTGTCTTAAATAATTTCCCCGAACTGAAAAGAAAGCATTTTGAAATAAAATGGAAGAACATTTGTGAACCTGCAAATTGTGTCTGTGTTGCAAACAGAACTAAGCACTTACTTTTGTTCCCACTTTTTGATCATTTATCTTCAAGTCGATTCATCTGCTGAAAACCTTCAGAGGAAAGCTTTTTCCTAGAGAGAGAGAGAAGAAAGGAAAGTGAGTTTTCTTCACCAGAGGGACAAAATAAACATTACAAAAACCTTAGAAAACAATCAATAAATCAGCAAAATCTTCTTGAAGACAGTCCAGCCAGTCTACAGCCACAGCCTTTTGTTGACTTTGGGATAATGACTGTAATGAGGCTGCTGAGTGAATGTGTAGTTGGGTGGCGATGGAGTAGTCAGTGAAATGAGTCACAGCGAGCCCCGGCGGGACGGGTCACATGACCAAACAGTTAACAATAGTCTGTCCCACGGGAAAGGGAGGGGACAGCCGAGAGTCAAACTACTGTTGTGGGTGACGAGAGGAGGGAGGAGAAGTTTTCTGTTGCAACTTGATGAATTATGACGAGCTGTCAAAACAGAGTAAAGTGAGGATTACACAAAGTGTTGAAGTCAGCTGCTTAGAAACGAGCAGCTTTCAGCACTAATCTGCTGCTGCTGGAGGATCACAGCGCTGCAAGTTATTCATGTTTTTATGTTTGTTTATATATTTATCTGTGGTTATAACTCAGCCCAGTGGGTGGTGGGCAGAAGATTTATAATGCCTGACATCATTTTTACGGGATGGATTCCTGCAATTTAACAGCTTCAAATGAATAAATCAGCAATTTTTCTTTCTTACTGAGAGTGAGTGTGAAGCACAGAGCTGTGGTCAGGATGCCTAGTTAACCCTTTAAAACCTGAGCAGATCGGCTTAGTTTCTTTCAAAAACACGAGAAACTTCACAAGAAATTACCCAAAAATTGGCAAAAAAATAAAGTTATAATAAAATACCTAAAAAACAGGAAAAAAGGAAAATAAAACAACAAACAAGGAACTGGCCTCAAAAGGTGTTGAAAATATATATTCTGTAATATTCTTTAAAATATTATGACTATATAATACGAATAATCCTGACATTTTCCCCATAAAAAAAAAATCGAATCTCTTTTTATTTTAACCCTTTAAAACCTGGGCAAATTGACTCGGTTCTTTCAAACTTAAAAGAAACTTAACAAGAAATAACCCGAAAATTGGCAAAAAAGTAAAGGTATAATAAATGACCTGAAAATATATTTTTAAAAAAAGGAAAGTAAAATGCAAAAACAAACAAGGAAATGAGCTAAAAAGGTGGTAAAAAAGTATATTCTGTAACATATTTTGAACATACGTTACTTTAATAATCTAGTAATTTTTCCGTATTTTAAAAAAATGTTCTAATCTCTTTTTCCTCTTTCTCTTTTTGTAACCTGATATTGTTAGCCTAGCCAAAAACATGTGAGGGAGATAATGAGAAACATAGCAGAAATTTTCTGCTAATTATTTTTAATTAATTGCATTAAACAAATAAAAATTAAACTTCACTAATTATTATTGTGGATCCAGATTTTCAAGATTTTAAAATGACAGAAAAAGACGTTCTCAGACCTTTTTTTAAGTTAACGGGGCTGAACCATGTGAGGAAGACGCCCAAAAAAGTGACTCGACATGGCCTTTAGAAAGTCATGTTACAATATATACAGTGGCTCTTTTTTAAGTATTGCAACATAATTTAGGATGTGTTGTGAGTGCAAACAGCAAAAAATGGGTTTGTTACTTAGATGCATCACCACAGAGGGTTAACATCGAGAACTGAGAGTGGATCATTGCACATACAGTGTATTATATCAAGGCAGCTTTCCGCAGAAACTATGCATTATTTCGTCTCTTTAAACACTTTCTTTATCCAACATGGAAAAAATGTTTCTTTTCTGTCTTTACTTTTCTTTGCTCTAAATCACCTTCTGATGAACTTTTACCGGGAACATAAAACACAGTGACTCAGAATATTTTATAGTGGATTTTTTTTCATAAAAAAGGACAGTTTGTCCAGCAAAAACACAATTAAGTAACTTTTAGTGGTTTTTCAGCTCTTCAAAGGATGGACGCTCTGACCAGACTGAACCACCAAACACTCCACCCAGACTGGAAACTGTCAGGTCCACTAAGGACGAACATTCGTTCACTCCGGCTCTGCTGTTTTTAAAAATAATGACAAATAATCACACCCAGACCTCACTCCTCCCTCCCAAACATCTCACGTTTTCAGATTTTGTTTCTTCCAGGGAGTCACTGGTTCCAGTTCATTTCTTTCAAAATCAACAGATACAAAAAAAAAACCAAAAAACAAAAAACCCTTTGAAACCTCTGATTGATTTCTTTCAAAATCATGGGAAGAATGAGCAACAAAATTAGTAAAAAGTAAGAAATTAGTAAAAAGTACCAAACAAAATTATGCAATTTTTTAAAAATGAAAAACAGAATTAAAAAAAATCCCATATTAAAAAAAAAAAAGAAAAATAATTAAAAAAAACCAAACAATTGAAACACTCGGAAAAAACTATTAAAAATTAAAATAATTCTGTAACATCATTTTAAATATGTGAATATTTACATATATTATTATTATTGTATTATTTACAAATATAGTTCTCCCAAACTTTTTTCCCTAGACCTTTTTCCTCTGGCTTTTTAAACACTATTTAATAAATCTACAAATTTCTTGCACTTTCTTTTTTCCCTTTGTTTTGAAAGAAATCACATCAATCTGCTCAGGTTTATGAAGGCGAGAAAAAAATCAACTAAAATCGTAAATCGAGTTTGGTGTGGTTTTTTTTGAACGCTATGTTTGTCTCTCGTTTGCACAGTGGCCATGAAAGCAGCGCAGTCCTTTGGTGGAGATGTGCCTTCGAGTGCCTCGAGGGTTTTGGGGGAGTTTGTACTTATCCGAGGTGCAATGACAGAGCGAAGAACAAACTGTGAAACCCTTTGAAGCTAATTTATGACAACTTAAATATTACTGACTCGACTTGAAATGCGTCCTGTGATGAAATATTCAACAAGCTTATAATCAAACCTTTCTGTGGCGTTAGAGGATCATAAGGATCCATCCTCTGTGGACAATGAATGTGTGAACCCGATTTCACGGCCGTCAAACCTCCTCAGGAGGAAATACGACTTTTGGCGGCGCTGGAGCCGACTCAGCTGAGCGACTCTGACAGCGTGACTCTTTCGGCGTTATTATCGTGTCATGATGAGCGACAGCCGAGGAAATGAACGGCCTCAGCATCCGCACACTCACAGTCCTCTCCGTCTCCTGTCAGCGTCTTTTTCTTTTCCTTTTTCTTCTAAACACGAACCTGAGAACGTGAGAACAGAGAAAATGATGCCGTCGGTGAAAGTGAGATCAGAAAACAGAAAGACTTTTTCAAAGACAGTTTGTTTCCTTCAGCCGTTTTTACACGACCACATTTAAAGAGCTCAAACTCTGTATTTCATATCCTGTTTGAAAAATAAACTCCTGGGGTTCATCATTCAATATGTCCTAAACATACAGAAACTGAACACCTGTAATTTCACAGCCCTCAGACACCAGTTAGCTCCTGTACTTTAGCTAATAACCGTAATCAGCTTTATTTCAGTGTCAGCAGTCACTCTGCAGCTCGTCTGCAGCCAGGAGGCAAAGACTCAACACCACTTTCATGTTTTCTCCAAAACTGAGAGCGATGAGTATGTTAACCCTTTAAAACAGGAACAAAGTGGCTTGATTTTTTCTCCAAAAAAAAAGGGAAAGAGGGCAATGAGCAGCTTAAGAAATTACACAAAAAATTTGCAAAATTGACAAAAAGTTATGCAAGAAAATTACGTAAAATTAGCACAAATTAAAAAAAATAAATCCATAAAATAAACAAAAAAGCATTAAAAAGTGTGAAAATAAAATGAAGAAAAAACATTTAAAAAGTGTCAAAATATGTTACTAATAATAAATATAATTTTGCATAATAAATGTAATAATAAAATTTTAATAAATGTAGATTTTATTTTTATTTTTCCCCTTTTTAGGATAATTTTCCAGTGATACACTCTCTTTTTTCTCTCTCATTTTCTCTCAGCTATTTTTCAGGTAATTTTCATATCACCTTTTACTAATTCTTGCCAACTTGCTAATTGCCTTTATTTCCAGAGAGAAATCAAACCAATGTGCTCATTTGCTCTAAAACATTTGGTGATTATGCTTTTAGCCTTAACGCTCCAAAGCGCTGGAACAGCCAGCCAGAGGATCTGAAAGGGGCTGAAAATACTGATGCTTTTAAACATAAACTGTAATCTTTTTAGTCGGGCTTTTATGTAATGTCAGGTGCTATATGAATACAATTTGACTGAGTGAGTGAAAGGTTAAACGCTTGCCTTCAGACTGCAGCTCTGATTGGCTGTTTATCAGCTCTTCATCACCTCTCCGCTGCCTCTCCATCATCGTCATCTGCTGCTGCTGATTACAGGCCGGGAGGGGAAGCACATAAACATTTACCACCTTTGTACACAAACGTTTAACGAGGTCTAAACACTGACGACTCGTGATCGAGATGGATAGCATGTCTCACCTCCAAAACCACCTCAGACGGAAAAAATAATAATAAAATCCTTCGAACGAACTTCAGTTCCTGCTCTCTGTAAGCAAAGGCTGATGATGCTGGAAAACACGTAATTTCCTCCTGGATTTCAAAATGGAAGTGCAGAGGAGTCGATCTGAGGATAAAGAAAAGATCCAACAGTTACAGTGTGAACTCATGCTGCTGCAGGTTTTGGAGATAAACATTTTAATTTTGATTACTGGCTACTGCTGAGATACAGCTGCGAATCTCAGCAGATGGAGTTGGTTGCTTTCTTTAAATTTTCAAATTACGTCTATTTTTGGTCTTTTTTTAAATTTCTCACAACTTTATGGAAGCTGTGCCTCTCTGCGGAGGAAGAGACGGATGATACTGAGCCTGCAAATAATACAGGAAACCACAGGAGACTGCACAGGAAGCTGCTCTTTATCCTGTCTGGAGTCCAAAAATCAAATATTTGTGCACAAGAGCATGAACGTGCTCAAGAGGACAATGCACGAAAATCGTGCTTTGAAGTTTTTTGCTTACCGGTAAAAATTTGGCTGTGGTCATCGGCCACCAGAACGGCGTCACCAGCTGTGATAGTTAAATCAGCGAGCGTCCGAGGAACCAGTGGAGACTTGAGGTCGGTCGGTATGTTTTCACGTTAACACGACTAACCAGCCGTCTGTCAGTGACAAAAACAAAAATACAATAAAAGGCAAGACATTTGCATCACTCGAAATTAAAATTTCACCACACAGAAATAGTGTTTTGAAATTAAGCTCTAAAGCTCAGAGTCAATGGAGCGACAGACTTACAGAAAAGACCTCTTGTATTTTACTCTCGATATTTCAACATGTTCTCATCCAAAGTCTTCACATTTTGCAGCTCTGCAGTGGACTCCTGAACGTTTATATTCAACCGACACCAACTGTCAGCATATCATGCCGTTCTGCTGCACATAATAACAGCTGACGACACCCAGCGGCGCATCATGCAGACGCAAACAGTGGCTTTTGACATCAGTATCTTACGCTGAAAGCACAGCAAAAGCAGCAGTATTTGACGACTTTGAGTGAGAACGAAGCTTAGCTTAAGAAGAAAAAAGATGAGAAAGAAAAATTAAAATGAAAAATGTTGAGGCAAATTTTATGTGTGTCTGACCAGCTGCTTTTTTATCTTGCCAGGGACCAAAGTGTTGGTTGGAGAGGACGGGCCGGTGAATGTTATGAGGAAACAAGCGGTCAAGTCAAGTCATTTTTATTTATAAAGCCCATTATTACAAATCACAGTTTGCCTCAGAGAGCTTTACAGCACACGACATCCCTCTGCCCTCACACCCTCACATCGACTGAGGAAAAACCCCCAAAAAACCTGTAATGAAAGGAAAAATGGTAGAAACCTCAGGAAGAGCCACTGAGGAAGGATCCCTCTCTCACGACAGACCGACGTGCAACAGATGTCGTAAATCACAATTAAATTAATAATAATTTAATAATGCCAAAAAGGAAAGAGAGAGATCCAATAACAATAATGGTAACAGTGGTCAGTGAAGACAACATTTACGACAAATAGTCCAGATTATTTGACACTCGTCAAAAGACTAAATCTCTCCGAGATACTGAATGTGTATTATATGAAGAAACTTAAGATTGAGCACAAATCGTCTCCTCCAGTAAAAACACCAACATGGCCGCTGTCCGAGCAGCCCGGCGGCAGGCTGTTGATTTTGAATCCAGACGACCTCTCAGATCTTGATCCTACATCAACACAACAACTCTGTGAAGCTCCTCGAGGGTCCTAAAACGCAGAGTAAGGTCGGTGGGCGAAGATGGCATCAGAAACAATAATACGGCTGCCGGGGAAAACTGGCAACTCCGCAATTAAAACACACAGGCTGTGAAATTCACCGACATGTTGACAGAAACCGCAGGGCGACGTATGAGAGGTCGCTCCTGCAGATCAGCGTTTAACATAAAAAGCTGCAGACAGCACACTGAGCTTCACTTCCTGGAGGTCAAAGGTCACAGACGCAGAAATGATTTCCGTTTCCTTTCGTGCGATAAAAAGATCAGAGAGGTGAGATGATTCTGCGTCACTATAAACTCTGTCACATATTTCCTCAGATGAGATATGACTCGTTTTAATCTGTGTAGGAGATTAGAGAGAGGAAGCGGACCACGAAAACTGACTCTCAAGCAACTGACCGCATATCAACATCAAAAAGCCTCTCACCACCAAAAAACGCTCATCATCATAGAGACAAATCGTCCCATCTAAACAATAAAACACCTGATTTGGAGGCTGATTTCTGCCCTCCGGAACAACAAATGTGTTTTGTGATAATACGAAATCAAAGGACAGATATCATTTGTCATTGCATTCAAAACCTATTCTTGTTCTGGTGTTTTTTGCAGTTTCAGGTGCACAAACACCTCAGTCTGGACTGGAATAGTCGATCCAGATATGCATGTAGCTCAGAAAAAGGTTTGTGAAAAAATTACTACGTAATGTCACCAAAGAGGGAAAAATTAAAGCTAATTAAATGCGGACTCTGATGGATTATTTATCTGCAGAAAACCTGAAGTCTCTGCAAGAATTATTTCAATAAAATACCGAAAAATCAAAGAAAGAAAGAAATCTAAAAACTTTTGATTTTAAAAATGATCGGCAAGTTAAAAAAATGCAAAACCTCATGTTTGAATTTTAAAACAAAAGGAGATCAAGACAAAAGGGAACAACATCTGCAACAACCACAGAAACCAGTTTTCGGTTTCTATCCTTTTAAGAATAAATTGAATTTCTGTCGACCGCCATCCTGCAGGAGCCGGCGCCGTGCAGATGAAAATCTGCTCAATTTCTCCAGAAAACCTTCCACATTATACAGCACGTATCGAACCAGAGCGACCCTGAACCATCACTTCCTCCCCGGGCAACTCGATGCCTCATTACAGCCGAGGCCATTAAAGCGAGCGGGAGGATCCGCGCAGTCTGAGCTCAGACATTTTCATAACACAGTCCATATGTTGGCGAGGAGGCTCTGACGGGGACCTAAGGTTTCCGTTCAGGGGTGAGCTTTCATCCACGGAGGTGGTGGAAACGAATCTGCAGTCAGGATCACAAACGCCGGGCCAGAGGAATCCAAATACACCCCCCTCCTCCCCACCCAGCCACCGCCGCCCAATGTGGGAATGTGGTTTCCTACACACACACACACACACACACACACACACACACACACTGGGGTCGAGGTATTATGAAATCAGTCTGTAGGTGTGTTTTCCTGTAAGTTTGCATTCATTTGAACATTTCTATGACGACAATCTGTGTGTGTAAAGTTCAGTGTGTACAATAGTGAGTATGTGCACTTGGGCTTTGTTAAGTCCGTCTGGGCAAATTGTGCTGATTTCATTCAAAAACATGAGAGAAAGGCAACGAGAAACTCGAGAAACTAGAAAAATTAGAAAAAAAAAAAAAAAAGAAAAGTAAAAAGTACAAGAAAACTATCTGACAATGAGAAAAAAAAATAGAAAAAAGTCAAACATAAATAAATACATGTACACATAAATAAATCAATAAATAAATAAAACAAAACAACAAACAAATAAACAAGCGAATGACCTGAAAAAGTCATTCTGTAATATCAGATAAATATACAGCTATAAATATAGTTAAATAAAATAAAATTTAAAAAAATCAATAAATTAATTAAATAAAAGAAAATAAATTTTCTCTCTCTTTTTTTTTTACAAATAATTTTCGAAATCTACTTTTATTTTTCAGTTTGTAGAGCTTTTTTGCAAAGTTGCTCATTACCCTTTCCCCCGATGTTTTTAAAAGAAAAAAAACCCAATTTGCTCAGGGTTTGAAGGGTTAAATATTAGTGAGGGCGTCTAAATGCAGCATAAGAAAAAGTGATGTTGTTCCAGGTTTCAAAGGGTTAATATGAGCTGCTGTCTTTGAGAGTGGGGTGACTGTATCCAAATGGAGGGTCTATGAATCGAGGATAAAATTTGGAAATTGTAGATGTTGAAGTCTGTGAAGTCACGTGCAACAAAAAGAAAGTGTGACAGCGGTTCAAAATGTTGTGTCATGATGCAGGATTTCACACACTTTTAGGCAATTTTTCGGCATTTTTAAGGCTTATCGCAATTCAGTTTGTACATTACTGAGTACAGGATGTGCGTTTTTTGTCCTTGTTTTTATTTTATAGCTTGATTGGGTGTTTTTGCTAACTTTAAGGTAATTTTTTTGTACTTTTTACAAATGTCTTGCTTATAGTCTAACTTTGTGTTGCATGACTTGCCTGTATTTTAGTGCATAAGAACACTGTTAGCCCGTCACTGCTTATTTTAACATTTTATTAAGGTCTACGATATGACTCTCGTATTTCCGTTTCCGCTTATTGCTGTTTCTTGTTGCAGCTCTGCATGTCTGCATGTTATCTTTAGTTGTGTGTTGTTGTGTCATGCTCCGTGCATGGCTATGTGTGTTAGAAAGCTACGTGTTGTCGCTGTGCTTTTGTTTTGTACTGTTGTTCTGCTGTTTCTGGGAGTTTCTGTTTTTGTTGTAGTTGTTGCTGTATTTATGGTGTCCCGCTGCATTTATCCTTATTATCCTTACATTTCTTTTTTAAATTGCTTATTATCTTCTTTCTATGTTTTTGAAACAAGTTAAGTCAGTTTGCCTGGGTTTTAAAAAGCATAAACTGTGATCTGGTAAGTTATTTTCAACTCAATCCTGGATTTAAGTTGCATTAATTAAAAATCACATTATAATGTTCTTCAACGTATTACATAAAACTAAACAACGACTGCAGCTCTGCGTGTGCCATGCTGTTGTCTCGTTGCGTGTCAAAGCTAACTTTTTATTTCCTCCTCATCATTAGTCTCATTTAACGGCTCACGAACGTTTATAGCTCCTGAACTCTTTTGGCTCTGCTGATGGAAAACAGCCTTCAGTTATTCAGGCAGAGTCGGCTAAAGGCTAATTTTTCCCTGGATTAAAATGTGGATTCTCCCAAACTAAACACACGGCCCCGTTTGAAGTGACACGATCATCAAAGAGTGTGTTTGAGACTCACAATCAAACACAGATGACTCCATTAAACAATGTTCCTCAGATTTCACACTCGACAAACTCTCGAACTCGTGTCCCTCCTACGCTGAAATGCAGAGCATGTAATTACCACCCACAGTCCGTCACAAGTGATGGAGCGTCCTACTGGCTGCAGACTCGACCTTCACCCGCCTGACAATGACACAAACACTGTAAGTGTGTGTGTGTGTGTATTACCCATGTTGTTGGGACATAAATCTGTTTACACACTTACACAGCTGACATTGTGGGGACTTGCCTTTCTTTTGGAGACAAAACTCGAGTCCACGTAATGTTAGTCATTTGGATGTGTGTGTCAATGTGTGTGTGTGTGTGTGTGTGTGTGTGTGAGAGAGCTTTTGTTTTAAAAAAGAATGAATTGGAAGGTGAGCTCAGGCAGCAGATTAGAGTAAACTGCAGCTGATGAGCTCAGAGAGAAGATCTGTAGCAGTCAGTGATCACTGATTATCCAGGAGAGAGGACAAAACATCCGAGGTTGGCTCACAGTAGCTGGTTATTTAAGGGAAACGTGCACACACACACACACACACACACACACACACACACACACACACACACACACACACACACACACACTAGACCTGATGTCATATCTTATGTCACGTCTCCAGAACCACATTAGAGGATGGATATCCATCCCAGTTTACAGTGTCTCTTGAAAAAATGTATCCTCCTAAAAAGGTTAATTTAATGTCCTACAAATTAGTGTCCCACTAATGACACTACATACTTAAAAAGTTACAGAGGTAAAGTATAGAAAAGAAAAATGGTGATGACACACCTTTAAAATAAACCTTAAGAAAATGCAATTTAGAAAAGTAGCCGACTGCAAGTTTCTTTCACTTTCACAAATGTTGTTCTATTTCATTGCTTATTTTTGTTTTATTCTAACTGCATTTCATCATGTAATCCTATATTAAATAATGACAATAATGCAAAATATCAAAAAAGAAGAAATCTGAGCATGCTGATCTCAGAAAAGCATCAGTTTAGGTAACGTTCCCTCACACCTCATCTTCATCCTCATCATTCTCATCTTCCCTGAGTGCCTGCTGCAGACTGGCGGCCTGTTTTTGACCCCAGTTTTAGACATTTAATAGCCTTATTAGACATCCTGATGAGTGCAGTCTAGTCCTGTTAGTTGTTCTATACTTTAACAGAAAGAGACTAAAGGAAAATAGAAAGACGAGAGTTTATAAAAGTCATTACATGAGGGAAAAACTCTTTCTATTTTTAGATCCTCACTGTAGAAGCCTCTCAGCGTGGAAACAAACTCTCTAATGTTGGAAGCGCATAATAAATAAACACAGATGATCTAAGATGTTAATATTTTAGTTAAAAGTAACACACAGAGTCAGGTTTCTGCCATAATAGCACATTCTAACAAGATCGCTTACAATTAAAAGTACACAAACTATGTAATATGTATTTCTCCCCACAGATGGAAATCGCTGTAAAAGCTGTTTAATTGAAGGACATATTTACTCAGTATGAAAATATACAGTCAAAAAGTGAAAATCCATGTGTGTATTTAACAGAGGGACTCGCAGGGATCGAGTCCGCTGTGACTTTTGTCTTCTGGTAGTAAATATGTGAGGTTAACCACTGGAATCTGAGCTCCGGCTGGGTTAAAGTGCCGGCTTCACATGTAATGTCATTTAATCAGCACAGTGACACTCTGCTGACAAGAGAGGAGTGAGGACACAAATTAAGAAATACACGCAGCTGAAGATACTCGTTAAAACTGCTGCATATTTATTTTGGCAGAAAAATGAATGGATGCATTTTGTCATGTGTTAGTTTGAGACCCCGATGACTTCCTGTTCTCTCTGCTTTCTCAGGGTCATTTGAGTTTAACTGGTTCCACTTATTAAACCAAAAGAGATCGGTATGTCGATTTGAGATTTCCCATTCAAATGTTCTGCAAAATTAGAGAGAAAGTGTTGGTACAAAAGTGCAATTAGTGGCGGAAACTGCTCAAGAAATGCAGCATTGATTGTACATTTCACACTCATAATTACAACTTTGTTCATGTGCGTGCAACTCATAAAAATGGTAAATACAATATTTCTGAGGAGCACGTGAAGACAGCATTTAACTCAAAACCTCTTAATGTTTTATATAAGGTCAAGAGTTTATCGACTATCTGGACCCAGTTAAAGACTCTGAACTACAACAGATGACCAGATTTGATGATGTCCAACGGATTTTAAGACTGATGGTTGAGTTTGAGATTTTTTTCAAAAAGCTGTAAGCAGTGGTGACTTGTACTAACGTTAAAATGGCCATAAAACAAAGTTGCAGTGACGCTGTGTCTGGTGTGCCACCTGATGCTCTGCTGGGGACTCCTGCAGTTCGAGGCGTTGACGGAAAAATCTGATATACTTTAGGATCAACAAGGATAAACAGTGGCTGAGTTGTGACGTTTGTGTGACGTTTCAGGGCAGCAGTAATGGTGGAAGGCATAAAAATAGTGTCAGCAACTGACAGTAAAAAATATATACATATCATTATATTGTTCCTAGTAGCTGTCATTTGCTTTTAGTAGTGGCATGTTTTAGTATATGCATCTATTAGCTGTTGCAAGCAAGCAAACTTTTAATCATGAAGCATGCCAGGCGAGTGCACTAACACTGATATCATGAGTTGCCGACTCGACGTCATAAATGCAGAAACATAGCCGGCAAAAGTCAATGTTTGGTCAATGGTTAACTTTTTTATTTATTTTTTTATTACTTTTTTATTATGAAATCTTATATAAAAATGTAAATAAACTGGAAACAGCTATCAACCTCTTGTTTAAACGCTCTTAGCATTAAAATGCAACCCATCCTCTCTGTACCTTCCGCGTTGTTAAAACAAGGAAAAAATCAGCGCACAAAAACAGCACCTAAAAAGGTGCACAACACAAAAAGCAATTTATGACAAAAACTGACCTTCAGCGCACAGTAATGTCCTTTTTAGATGCTTCTGGGTCTGTGGCAGCAACATGAAGAAAGCATTTCAGCTCGAGTTGTTGTGAACACTAAGAGGAAGCGACCCGTTATTTACAGAAAATACGCTTACAAAATAAAACATCAACAACAAATAAATCAATACCATTTCAGAAATGGGGGTTGCAACCGAATAAACCGTACAATCATTAAATATTAAAACAAGGTCGTATTGAAAACCTCTGATGTGTATGTCTTTCGTCACTGCTGATTAAATATGGTGTCACTCCACCAATAATGAAAACAGAAGTAGAGGATTCACGCTGTGCCTTAACTCGTACAAGAAATGTATCCCTAAA
This sequence comes from Plectropomus leopardus, assembly GCF_026936395.1. NCBI lineage: Eukaryota > Metazoa > Chordata > Actinopteri > Perciformes > Serranidae > Plectropomus > Plectropomus leopardus. Next base: position 2,918,903 of record NC_142182.1, read on the forward strand.
GGGTAAATAAAGAAATTAGTATAAAGCTACAAATTACATATAGTACAGAGTTCATAGTACATGAACACAACAAAGTTGGAACTTGGAACCGCAAATACCGACATCACACGAATGCAACCAAATATCCCCAATAGCATCTTGTGTTAAAATTATTCAGCCTCAGCATTTCCACACACTTTAATGAGGCTGGACGAGAAGTTTCCCTGCACGCAAAACAAATTAAATGTAATGTCTGAATTCAACTCGGTCTGCTCGATCCACATTTAAATGAAGACGAGGTGGAGTTTATGTATGTAAATGCAGGCGTGCGTGATAACACACACACACACACACACACACACACACATTTGTGCACAGACTATTGTTGTTGACAGCTGTGTGTTTACGTCTGTCCTTCCGTCTGATGCTGATTGAAGTGGATGAGTCAAGACTTTTCTTCCAGAGAGGATCAGACCTCAGAGGAGCTCAGCAAACTCTCAGGGATTTAACCCCTCGCTCTCTCTCTCTCTCTTTACAGTGTGCCTCTACGTCTCTCGCCCCCCTCCCTCCCTCCCTCCCTCCCTCTCTGCTCTCTAATCGTTGTGTTGTGGTGGTGACGCTCTCTCCTCCCTCTCCTCTCCAGGCTCTATATAAGTGTGGTTTGTGTTTCAGACTCACAGAGAGAATGAACACGAGCCCATCGGACATATGGCAGAGAGGGCCACTATGACCCCTGTGGTGACCCCGAAGACGAGACCTCCACCTCCCCCTGGACTGTTAATTTTTGGTCGTGTGCAGCATCTACAGGTGAGCTCTTAAACCCAAGTTTTCACTCTCAGGCTAAAAACAAAAAAAGTTGCAGGTTTTGTTTTTGCAGAAGGAGGACAATAAAGTGTATTTTTAAATTCAGGGAGGGAGGCGGGTGCCACAGCGTGGCTGGAGCGTCTGTTTTGGGTGATGCAGGAAGGGGAAGGAGGAGGAGGAGGGGGAGCACCCTGCCATGCCAGGAATGTTGGCTCACCCTTAACAATACCCTCGCAGCGCAGAGTTTCTCTCATGTAGAAATCAGACACACAGCAGTACTTTTTTTGTGAGTGTTTTGCTCAAAAGCTCCACATTAATTATAGTGGAGACATTAAAAGTTCCAGTTAGGTGGAGTTTCAGTCATTTAGCAGCCGCTCTGACTCATAAAGACTTACAGTAAAGAGTCAGAGCAGGCGACGACACGGGAGGTCACAGTTTTCAAGGAACGTCAGCTGGATTAAAGTTCATCACTGGCGGCTATAAATAGATTTCGCTCTCTTTATTGGAGTTTTTCAGTCCGCCCCCCACAGACACACAGAGGGTTAACACGTCTGGGTTAAAGATCAAAAGCTGAAGCTGCGTGTGAAGGATGCTCTGCCTTCAGGTGTTTTACTGAGAAACTCTGTGAGGAGCTTTTTCCAATAATAAGACGCTGCTTAATGATATATAGTATATTTATGTCTTATGATGAGGGCTGTCGGCGTTAACACGTTAACTGCCATGCATCTAAAGTCCGTACATGATCTGTTATTTATTTTTGTACACATTCCTGTCTCTAAGAGGCTGTACTGGGCTGAGTTTGAAAGCTAGAGTTATGATACTGGTTTCACATGAAACTATGGTTTTGGTGCTAGATACCTCATTGGCCACTACTCGAAGCTCACCGAAATGCGTCTGCGTGGGCACCATATTCAGGAGGTCAAGATCCGTTAGTAAACAAACGTGTATTGAGAGATGTAGATTCCACAACAAAATTGACTGTATCTCGCTTAATTCTGAACCGATTTTCATGAAATTTGTTTTCATATCAACATCAGAAAGTAAACATGATAGTGGTTACTTGTTTGAATTAATTTCATTTACTGGAGTTAATCTAATAAACTATGACAAACCAGTAATCCTCTGAATAGCCACAACACTGAGACATGTGGGCTCCAATTTATGAATAAGCAACATCCAGTGATGGAAAGTAATTAAGTACATTTATTCAAGTACAGTACTTCGGTACAATTTGAGGCACTGACACTTCACTGGAGTATTTGCATTTTCTGCTACTTTAAATTTCATGCAACTTCATATTCCCATTACGTTTCGGAAACATTCACGTGTGTAATAATAAAAATCGCAGGTTTATTTGTGCAAAATCTTTTCCCTGCTGTTGTGAAAATTGTACCAGAGAGGGAGAAAAATCTCAGGCAATCATCTCCATAATGAGGCAACACCTTTAAGGTGGTGGTGTAGTACTCATATTCATATTCTCATATTTGAACTAGTTTATGTCTTTGTGTTGCCTCAACACCTATATTTCCCCTGTGGCGATCAATGAAGACATGCCTTTTTTAAAAATCTGTCATCATCTCTGCTGATAAAGATCTTTCTCCAACTCCCTCTGTTGATAGGCGGTTTGAATTTGCGTCACTTTGTCACATGATTCTTCCTTAACAGTGACCCAACAGGAAGTTGCTATAAATGAGTAAAGCTGACAACAGAAAGATATGTTGTAAAGAGTAAAGATCATCAGAAAAAGATTTATAGGTCGTCAAAAAGCTCATCAAGTAGCTCATTTTAAAAAATATCAGATTTTGTCATATTTAAATATTTTCCTCCTCATTAGTTTTGTCCTCTTTTCCTCTGAGGTCATCCATCTGTTTTCTCAATCTGACAAATCCTCCCCAAAACCCCGACCTCACCAATCCCCCTCGGTCCTGGCAGCGTGGTTTTCTGGAGCCTCGGCGCTCACCAGGCGCCGTGATTAACTCTGGCTCTGCTGAGTGGAAAGATTTCAGCCTTGGTGGTTCCTGCTCTCCGGCTTTTGTTTTTCTCGTGTGAGGAACATGAATCACGACCACATTCGGTCACCAGGAATATTTGTTGTAATAAATCTCTTTGCTCTGGTTAACTTGGTTCGACCGTCTTCGTTTGTGAATCATGGAAAAGTCCTGATGTCGTGTTGCTGAGCGTTTGAGGAGGTGATGGAGGAGACAAACTGCAGTCCAGTTTTGAGGATTTTTCGTGGTTCATGCTGATCTCAGTCTGATAAAGCACTCAAATGAATCAGTTACATAAACTCTTTATTGGACGGTCATCAGGCTGAAGACGTGACTTCTTCTGGACAGTTACACGGTGCTCAGATACGCTGTTTTCACGGTCTGACCAAGATAAGCTGCAGGACGTCACCACGACTCAGAGCACTTAACTGACTAACGATTTACCCAGGCTACAGTTACTCAGCAAAATGACATTTTTTTGTAAACATCATTGTCAGTCAGGTTCATCCAAAAGTTTGGCCGAGAGAAAGATATCAAAACATCCACCAAACTACCACAAAATGTGACATAAATATTCATGACGCCCAAAGAATGAACCCCAATTATACCACATTATACATGCCATCTAAGGTATGTAGTCACGTTGCTGAATCTGATAACCATATCACACAGAGAGAAAACACCAAAGTGCAAAAGCTGTGATGTGCCAATCCAGATTAACCCTTTCAAAACTTTTGTGCTTTTAGTATACATTAAGTGCCAGAGTGCATAAAACAGCATGAAAAAAGAGCGTGTTTATCAAAAAAAGAGGAAAAAATGCCAGTGGAGGATCCCCCGTACCCAATAGACAGACCTAGCTAAGCCCCTAATATCCTAAAATCCTAGAAACGTGCTAAAATCTTCTAAACGTCCTATAATCTGTGAAACATCCCAGGAATTTCCTAGAAACAACCTTAAGTCATAGAAATGTCCAAGAAACATCCTCAAATCCCAAAACATCCAAAAATCCTGTCCTATCCTAAAATCCAAGAAACGTCGTATAATCTGAGAAATGTGCTTAGAAACATCCTAAAGTCCAAGAAACATCCTAAAATCCTAGAACCATGTATGGGGCTGCTGGGACTGGCCCCGGTCCTCCTGTCATTTTGCAAAAGTGGCACCTAAGCAAAGAAAATTGAGTTTTCCTGGTTTACAACCAGTTTCAACACTGCTGAGCATCTTTTTAAATCATATACGTTTTCAGATTGATATCCTTCTTTACAGGAAACCTTTCCAGTCTTGTTCTTGCAGAGACCTGAACAACACGCAGGTGTGTATTTGTGACTCGCAGAAACAGGTCAACAGGTCGGTTAGATTACCGGACAGCAGCATGTGATGTGCAAAGCTTTCATGGCGTTTAAAGCGTTAGTGCTGCCAGAATCAGACTGAGTGAGTAGTTCTGCGCCTTGGTGACGTCCGGTCCGTGTTGGAACACATTTACGTGCACAGATGGCGAATGTGAAGGAATCTGTTATTCTGGCTCCCGCCCCTCAGCCCTCCATCAGGGGTTCGGCTCGATTCCCAAACATCAAACCGAGGACACGCTTCTCCCTCTCCTGGCATCTGTCAATGTGCTCGTCTTTCCGTCCTCTTAGAAATGCCTCCATAAAGCTGTCGGCTTCACTTTACTCCTGAGTTGGAGATGCTTTCTTTGGGCATGAAATCCTCTCGTGTTCCAGGAGTAACTGGTGTGAAATGAGCTCCTTCGAGGTCGTGCGGGAGCACGCTGAGCCTCACGTCAAAGATAAAAACTGGCGTCAGCCCCCGAGAGAAGACACTGAGGAAAGGTCATGAACTGATTTGTTATCGGCTGTGCGGAGTAACAGAGAGCTAATAGTGTTTCTTCCTCATGACTTTCGCCCGGCGTCATCGTCTGGTTCTGCTGAGCGGCCAGAGAAGCGTCTCCGCTTCAGACCCTGCCAACTTCGGCTCAAACTCCTCCTGTTTTTCCAACAGAGACACTGAAAATTAGACGCTTTCTGCCATCCTTGTTTTTGTTGAATGAAGGCAGCCATTCCACAAGAGCACCAAGAACCACAGACATCAACAAACTCTTATCTTAATCGATGCCAGACCGGCCCGCGGCTCCGAGCTCCTCCGGGTGAATAATTCACTTTGACACAAAGCCAGATTTTATACATGAGCTCCAATGTGTTTGATCTGAGTCAGCTCCCTCTGTCTTTTACCGTGATAACAACCATCGATTGGAGCACGCGAAGACTCGGTACAGTGCAGCCTCAGTGTTCATGTGTTTTTTTCTAGACCATCATCAGTTAGACCCCATTTTGAATTCCCACCAGAAAAAGTTGAAACACAATAGTATTTGTTGTTTCAATGAAATTAAAGTTCTAGTGCACACCAGGATGCTCCGGATGGCAGAACAAAGGGAGAGAACTATGCATTTGTGCACAAGGATTCTTCGTTTTTTGGGGTTTTTTTTAACAAGGTATTGTATGTTTGTTCAAGCAAACTGACCAACACATTCACATCCCAGCTCGTCACATGGTGATGTCGCCCATGCATGTTGCATATGGACAGTCCCATGTCGTTTGGCCAGTATAATAACGCGACCAGTTCTGTCCGAGTGCGTTCTCATCTGACGCCATCCATCTGGCTGGACTCGGAAGGTGGCTTTTGGCGTCATGCTCTTACATTTAAAAGCACAGAGAGAATGGACTTATTTGACAAGTTCAGAGTGTGAACGGGCTGCTTTGACACCCTAACTTCTCCTGACAATCGGCCTCTTGTGAGTAGAGCTGAAATGATTAGACAGAAAATAAATCTGCAACTCTTTTGACAATAGATTCATTGTTTAAATTCTCCTTTGGTTTTGGACTTTTGATTATACACATCAGGCAATTTGTAGACTTTGGGCCGCCGCAAATGAATATGGGACATTTTTTAAATACTGTTTGAGATTTTATGATGACGATGATACTTTTTTGTTGTTGTTTTTGGGGATCTGTGTACACGAGGATCGTTCTTAGAATGTTACATTATGAACACAGATTTTTTTTAAATGCAAAGGAAAGACTTTTGCTTTTTTAGTGGGGCCGTTGTCATCTGAACGTGGCCTTAGTCATGCATTTGATCTGGATGAGGTTTCATATTTAGTTTCATGATTGACAGGTGCACAATGGAGTGCTTCAGTTTGAAACGTAGGATCAGGCGTCTTCACTATAATTGATTAGGACTGTTGTCGACTAAACTATTAATGAATCAAAATGAGAAATTGTGTTATATAGTCTCATGGTGTGTTTAGACTGGGTGAGTGCAGTAGTTGTTGTGTGTAATGTGTGCACTTTGTGTTGGATGGTGAACTGGGATTATGTGCAGTTACACATGTGGTGTTGTTTTTGTTCAGGCTGTTGTGTTTTTGATGTCATGGTGTGACAGTTGTTTTTTGTTTGTGTTTTTTGTTTTTGTTAGTAAGTGTGAAGGCATTATCTGTGCAGCACTAAGTCCAAGACAAATTTCCGCTCGAGGACAATAAATTGTATCGTATCGTATCAAAAGAGAAAACGACCAAAAATGAATCAATAATTTAAAAAAATGTTTACGAACAAAAGTGGTCATCAAAGTACGACAGCTAAGGGTGCCCGGTAGCTCACTTCATAGAGTGGGCACCCCATGTGCAGAGGCTTCATGCCTTACCGCAGCCGCTGTGGACCTGACTCCGACCTGCGGACCTATGACCTTTGTAATAAAGGCAAAAAGCAAAAACAAACAAAAAAAAAGTACAGATGCTTCAATAAACTGATTCAAGGAGCAGATGCGATTCGGCTTTCTGTGGAGTTACCACATGTGCAACAAAACGTGGGATCTTTTCAACCGAACCAACAATCACTGTTGGTTTGTCCACAATTGTCCCCTAAACATAACCAATTAGTTTTAGTTACATAACTGAAACTGTAGACGTGACAGATTAGAAAACGTTGAGAGAAATTCTGCAGTGGTAAAGAATAGTTTTAGAAGACACTGACGGACAAAGTTCACAATAAAGGCAGATAACAGTTGAGCACATATGTTATCAGAGTCTTGAAATCTTGCAGACTGAGAAAACTCTGATGTAAGTTGGAAGCATCATTTGCAGAAAATGCAGTCACTCTTTTCTTTTCACGCTCGACTAAACCAAGAACTTCGAGAGGTAGGTTTCTTACCTGTAAAGTGATCCATGATGCCGGCGTCGCAGGACAGAGATCCGTCACAGCTTCATGTCATCAGACCAGCATCGGCTGTCAGAGGTTTCAGGCTTGAACAGAAAATCTGCAGAGAGAATAATCAGAAACATTCCTGTTTTCAAATCATGCCAGCTCTCTGGAAGTGGTTTCGGCTCAAACGGAGAGCCAGTTTCCAGCCGATACATTATGGTGACGCTGTAATGCAGTGGGCTTTGAAAAATGATCCACTTTCACTAAGTGCAGCAAGTGAAATTATTTCCAAACCTTCAGGGAAAAACTGGCAGGGGCACAAAGAGAGGAAAAGACTTTGATTCCAAACCGACATAACTCAGATAGGAAAAAGAACAACTCCCATAAACTTTATAGTACTTGTGAAGAAAAGGCTACAACCACCATGAAACAATGACCTTCTGAAAAATAGATGTAAAATATAATCTGCTGTCATGCTGAACTAAAACGCATACACAACTGCAAGCTTTTTTTTCACCACTGGATGTTAAAAACACAACATGATGTTTGTTTAAACACTTTAAAGAGAAAATTTGGAAGTTGGGTTGTATGAGGTACCAGCCCATTCTCATTCCAAAAAAATAAAAAAAAAATCCTTAAACCTTTCTGTTCATCACCCAACAATATACGAAAATATTCTGACAAATTTTATAAAATTCTGCGTTCATGGAACTTTATTTCGGGAAAAAAAGGTAGTCAACAACCCAAACTGATGCATTTTTTTAAACCTAACCACATGCAGGACCCCAGGGAGAGGAGGGCCACGTTCATGTGCTTCTGATGGGGATCACTGAATAAACAATAAACAATAAACATGTTTTTGTCCACTAGGTGCACTGTCGCAATCAATGTCCCTGCTAATTATTGGTGTATCCAAGGCTGTGATCATCCAAACATAATCAACTTAGCATGTAGTATATTTAAAATAATTCATTTTTTGTGTTTTTTTCCCCCCATCTCATCTAAAAACATAATGGCATCATGACAAAAAAATGGTATTTAAAGGGTTAAAGTTCTGAAAATTAATAGATATTTGATGTTTATTATTAGGACTGATGTTGGTTAAAAAATTTAGCTCAATGAAAGTAGAAAATAATATCATTGTTTATTACTTTTGTAGCCTGATCTAGCAGAGCGATATGAGTGTGTGATACTAAAGCAGGTTGTAAGGGTTAATAAAATACTTTTATAAAAGTTAAGAAGCAAGAAACCTTAAATGAGTAAATAAGATCATTTCTGCTTTGTCGTCAGTATTTAAACGTGGGGGGAAACCGTGACACAGACAGAAACTGGAACATAATTCTGACGTCTGATTGGCCCGTCTGACTGATGTTTGGTTCGAGGGACGCAGAGACACGATAAACTGAGTCTCACTGAGACATTTGGCAGGCAGGTCTGTCATTATGGCCTGAGGCTTCAGCTCTGGTCAGAGGAGGACGAGATGTGGACAGGAACGCAGCGGTCTGTCCAGCTCAAGTCTTCGTTTCAATCCCTGGGTGTCAACTGACTTCCTCTCTGTGACCTCTGACCCCTGGGTGCCACGGAAATGAGCCTACAGCTATTTATATCTTTAAGGACAGCGACGGTCAGGACGGCCTGTTTAGTTTAGTTTTTTGGCTGTAACAACCATTTTTATACCATTTACTGTGCAAAGCACTTTGTTGATTAACTGAATAGTTGACTATAAAATGTCAGAAAATAGAGAAAAATTCCCTCCAGGATTTCCAAAACCCCAAGATGACATCTGTACATTTATTACATGCAAGGTTTTTTTTTTTAAATAAACTTCAATTTTCAAATGAAATATACAGTTTCTGCTCTTCAAATGTAAAGAGTGTATTTTCAAATTTAAATAGAGGTTGACTTCCTTGGGTCAAGGCGACAAAAGCAGCAATTCTTTATTGTATATTCCAGGATCCCCATTCGGAGCGCATTAACCCTTTACAAGAAATGACCCAAAAATAAGCAAGAAATGAGTAAAAAGTTCAAAGAAAATTACTTAAACAATAGCATAAATTTAAAAAAAAATCATAATAAATAAACAATGAACATAGAACTATTTTTTGTCCATATTCTATAATTATAACTTTATATTTACCCCTGGTTAAAAAAAAAACCAAATAATTATCTCTTTCTACATTTTCACATTTGTTTTTGTATTTTGTGGGACATTTCACCTTTCAGAGGTTTAAATGCTTGTGAAAAATGAATGCAGCACAAGAAAACTGTTGTTAATCCAGATTTCAAAGGGTTAATGTGGCCCTGGTCTTCCTGAGGTCCTGCATGTGTTTAGGTTTAGAAAAATCCATCCAGTGTGGCTCATTTACTGCCTTTTTCCCAAAAAATGAGGTTCCATGAGGGACAACGCCAAATTTGAAAACATTTCTTTTTGTATATTATGATTAATTAGTATTATTAGTATTATTATTGATTAACGTTGCAGCTTAAGGTGCTGCAGAAGAATTAAACTGCAGAAGAATTAAACACTTAAACTGGGAAATCTCCAGGGATGCTGGTCGTACACTAAGTGTCCTAACCTGCAGGAGGAAACACGTCGCGTGTCCTGCAGCGTTTTACAAAACTGACAGAAGCAGCAGAGGCTCTAAAGCCAAAGCTGTAAATGACAGCGTGAAGAGTTTCAGCTCGTCTGCAAACGTCTCTTCAACTTCATTTGACCTTCTGACTGTTTTTATGTCGTTTGATGCGTTTATGGAAGTCACAGCTGGATGAACTCAACAGTTCCTCAACTCGTCCACTCTGTTGTACAAATAAACGTCTGTTTTACTGTCGGCGTTAAAGCCCAATAACGGATCACGAAAGCTTTAACATTTGCTTTGACATGTGAGTTTACGAGCCGATAGTTTTTCCATGTTTGAGTCTATGAAAACATGTGGGCAGAAATTCTATTCTCATTTATTTTCCAGCTGTTGACATTTTATTTTAAATTCTGTGCAGATCCCAGAAGTTTTCAAGGACGCAGAAATACAGACAGACAGAGACTGTCAGGACAACTTTTGGGTAAAATTATGCCAAAGCATCTGGAATATTTCAACTTGATTAATTTTGAACATTTTCCTCCATGTTCTAAAGTTATGAACGCGTTTAAATTTAGTTAAAGCTACAAAAAGAGATTCAGGAGCTCAAACTAATCATGCTTTGTGCTTGATGTTCACATCCCAACTCGTCACACGGTGCCGCTCTGTCAGTGACCTTCTGCGTCCGCTGTTTACGCTCTGGGATGTTACCACGATGTCGACAAATGCACATGGTGGGATGATGCAGCAGAGTGCTTATGTTTACACAACAGCACATGGCAACAAACGCTGACTGTCACAATGGTTACGATGAGGCAACAAGGTTCATCCACAGCGGGAAGAGAACTCCGAACTCTCTCACGCTCGTACGCCGACAGCACTGACAGAGCGGACATATCTGACGACGGTCTGATGATTTCGTTGTTGTTGTTTTGTTGTTGGCTGGTTTAACTTCCAGCTCAGCAAATACAGACATTTGGTCAGTGACCTTTGGCGTCAGATAGTGACACACCGAGGCTCCCTTCAGTGGAGGTAGCTGTTCTCATTACATATTTTCACAGACTTCAAAAGTATTAGGACAAACTTTTTTATATTTTAAATTAACAAACTTGTAATTCATGATTCAAATGGGGTCAAAAAATTATTAATCTCTCCCCATTAACTACTGGACTTCCCGAAATTAGTTCCCATGATAGAAAAAGCTGAAAAAATAAAATCTGTCTGTTTTCTCTCTCTGTCTCTTTCTTCAGGATGATTGACAGCTGCTCCTCCTGATCCCCAGGATGCCTGTGGTGCCAGCGGGCGGGACATCTTCCTCCCACCACGTTGTACCGGTCGCCCTCACCTGCTCCTGGCTGCTTCTGCTCTTCCACGCCGCCTTCGGTCAGAAACCCGCCAAGCTGCCTCTGATTGGCCGGAAGCCTTTTATCGCCGCCTGGAACGCCCCGCTGGACATGTGCACCATCAAGTACAACATCACCACCAACGCTGACCGCCTCTTCCACATCCACGGGAGCCCACGAGCCGATTGGACGGGGCAGAATGTCACCATCTTCTACGCCAACAGGCTGGGCTACTACCCCCACTACACGCCGCAGGGCACCGCTGTGCACGGCGGCCTGCCGCAGAACTGCAGCCTGGACCAGCACCTGTTCAAGGCCTACGAGGACATCAACCACTTCATCCCGTCAGAGGACTTCCGCGGCCTGGCCGTCATCGACTGGGAGTTCTGGCGGCCTCAGTGGAGCCGAAACTGGCACAAGAAGGACATCTACCGCCGCAAGTCAAGAGAGCTTACGGCCAAGGCGTATGTCAACGTGACGGCGGCGCAGATAGAGGAGCTGGCCCGGCGCCGGTTTGAAAAGAGCGCCAAGGCGTTCATGCAGAGGACTATCCAGCTGGGGATACGCCTTCGCCCCAACGGCCTCTGGGGTTTCTACCTCTACCCCGACTGCCACAATTACAACCTGCACGAGCAGAACTACACGGGCTTCTGCCCCCTGCTGGAGCGGCTGAGGAACGACGAGCTGATGTGGCTGTGGAACAGCAGCACGGCGCTCTTCCCGTCCGTGGCGATCAGGAAAAGTCACACCAACAGCATCAGCAACCTGCACTTCTCCCAGCACAGGATCCGAGAGTCGCTCCGCATCGCCTCGCTGACCTCCAAGGAGTACGACCTCCCCACCTACGTGTACCTGCGGCTGGGCTACCGAGACGAGGCGCTGGCCTTCCTCACCATGGTAACAATGACGTCATCACAATTCACTTGTTTTGCCTTTAGTTCAGTATATAGCAGACTTGATTAAGCCTTAATATTTTTTTTTCACCAACATCAGTCCTATTCATAAATATAAAATATTCATTATTTTCAGAACTGTAACCCTTTAGATTCAGGTTTTTGTCATAATGCCACTGTGTTTTTTTTTAGATGAAAAAACACAAAAATGTGTTATTTTAATTGAATTCACCATGCATCCATTTTTTTTTATTATCACAGCCTGACATTGCCCTCAGCATAGGTGATATAGTAGGTCGCCTACAGCACCACACGCTGGAGGGGCGCTGCAGGTCACACGAGATAAGATAATCATTTCCGCCGCACGCGCACATGTCCGCTCTGGGGCACACACAAGATAGACAGTCCACTCTGGCGCACGTGCACGTGTCCGACGGTCTGCTCCGGCGCATGCACACATTACCGCTCCGGTGCGCCCGCACATGCATGACAGTCCGCTCCAACACGCACGCATATGTCTGACAGCGCGCTCCGACGCACGCGCACATGCCCGACAGTCCGCTCCAACACGCACGCATATGTCTGACAGCGCGCTCCGACGCACGCGCACATGCCCGACAGTCCGCTCCAACACGCACGCATATGTCTGACAGCGCGCTCCGACGCACGCGCACATGCCCGACAGTCCGCTCCGACGCACGCACATGTCCGACATTCCGCAATTTAACTTTTTTTGATTATCACAGCCTGGGAAATGCCAATTATTTGCAGCAACATGGATTTTGACAGTGCACCTAGTAGAAATATCATACATTTTCTCACTATGCCAATTATGGTTTTTTTAAAAAATGATGTCATTAGGGGGAAAATAGTAGCCTAAAATTGACAAATTCCAAGTCAAAAGCCCAGAATGACACCCAGAAACAATACAGTGCATGTTTTTATGCTTTGATGGCTGTGGGATAAAAAAATGTCAGTTTGATTAACATCTACTGGTACAATTTTTGCACTTAATTATGAATGTAACAATTTAGTTTCCACAGTGTATTTTTGACTTATTGTAGGAGCTGGAAATTACAAGATATAACAAAAAATGCAATCTTGTCAAAATTTATACCATATGCATGAAATGAATGAAAAAGTGCACCAAATAGTCCCCGAGGGTTAGTTGTTTTCACTTTGTTCTTACCACACACACACACACACACACACACACACACACACACACACACACACACACACACACACACACACACACACACACACACACACACACACACACACACACGAAGCAGCTGGACGCTGAAGGTGGTGCTTTACCTTGGTAATGTCCAGGAGGTGAAGTGACACGTCTGCAGCTTCCGGTCCACACTCCATACTTGTCCGAGATGGAATTTGAACCAGCGACCCTGCAGTTCCACTCCCAGCAAAGTCGTGCATTGAAAATTGGAAGAAAAATACAAAAGAATTAGCATCAAAATATATTTAAAATACCAAAAGTAAACTACTCATCATGCAAAACGGTCCATTTCAGTAGTATTTTAAGACACAGCAAAACTAATGCAAGTTATGAAAAGATATTTATTTAAGAAACTGCAGCATATTCAAACCTTTGACATAAAGACAGTGTTAGTCACACACTGTCTGACTGTTTGCAGAGTAAAGATCAGTTTACTTTCTCACTGCTGTCATCTGCTGGAGATCCACAGAACAGCAGCTCAGATACAAACCAACTGTGGTTTCCTCGATCTCCCTAAACTACACCACCATGACCAGAGGGAGGTTTCCTGCTGGTCCTACTGGTCTGCAGCTTCACCTCCCCCTCATTGTTTCGAACCTTTTAGCACTAACTTTTATCATCTTTTCAAATATATTTATTTATTTAATTTTTTAAAAAACATTTTTTAAATTATTTTATTTTATTCAGCTACAAAGGGATTTTATCAAGGATGTTTTTTTTTCTTTCTTTTTTTAAGAGGGGATTTTTAAAAAGTTTTTTCACCTATGGTCTCATTGTGCCTGCGCCCCTCGTAGCACTCTGTAGAGCACTGCACCTAAACCCAAACCTAACCCTTACCAAGTCATCCATTAATGTTTTGGACTCTGGGCCTGGTGTTGTTTAATTTAAAGAGACACCCCAAAAATCAAAAATATATATTTTACATACTTACTTTCCTGCAGAAAGACTTGATCCACACCATCGGGGAGAGTGCTGCTCTGGGAGCTGCAGGGTTCGTCATCTGGGGGGACCTGAACCTGACCTCATCCAAGGTAGGTGTGCTTTGCCAAAAAACAAATGAAAATAAAAATCTTCTTTGTAAGCGAGCTCACACTCACACTTGTTCTATCAGCTAATGATTTATTGACTTAGAAGAATATTTGTATTCAGGTCAAAGGTTGCAGAAGATCTGCAGCCAAACTTTCTCTTTCCTAATTTGTGCCGCGGAGACGGACACAGTCTGACTGCATTCTTTCATGTGAAAGACATTCTCTCCTCAAACTTCTTGATTTGTTTTGGGACTGCAAACAAACCGCAGCAGTAAATATAGTCAGACAATAGAAAGTTGACATCATGTGGTCGCTGTGTCTTGTGAAAGCACTCTGGAACCACATTTTCAAAAAACTAAAATGCGCATGTTTTTATGGCCTGTCTGCATGGAAAGGAGGTCATCCAAAACACATCTGACCGTCTCAGAATCTCAGGGAGAGTTTGAGAGTGAATCTGCAGCTGCTCTTCAAAAATGCGCAGTTTGTATATCTGATATTCTGCAATGTTGCCTGCCTTAACTCTTAAAACGTGCTGCATCAGCAGGATTTGTCTTTAGCTGCCAAACCTGATGTCAACTGTCATTATCTCGATACAAACACTTCGACTGTCAGTCACTGGGAAACCAGTTAAAGTTAAATCAGTTGTTAGTTTGTTTCTAAAGGTAGAAAAAATATTCCACAGAACAGTTTTTAAATTAGCATAATTCATATATTTATATTGTTTTTTTTTTTAATTTTATTTAAAAAATGTCCTTTTTTTTTAGAGGGGAGGGGGTTGCAGCAGGATGGTATTATTTTTTAGGAAATTTTCTTGTAGTTTTTATTAATTTCTTAAAAAAAATAATCCTGCAGCTCTTCTATACTTTCCATAGAAAGTATTAAGTAATATGACTTTATTCTTGAAATCTAGCTTTTTTTTTTTTTTTAACATGGCTTAAATCCTCCGTTGTATTTTTTCGATGTGAGTCAATGAGGAAAGTCTTTCTGGGCCCGTGGGCGCGACGTGACGGACCCAGACGGTGTAATTCCACTTTTGGCCACTATGTAAAATTTGCATCAGAGCCTGGCGCACTTCCACCTCCCGTGCAAAGACTGTTGCTTCAAATGACGTCACCAGCGTAAGATGGCAGCGGTTGTATCCGGGATATTTTGGCTTCATTTTTGTACAGTGGAGGGAGTGAAGACGATGTCCATCTTTATATACAGTCATCAGTTGGGACTGTGAACATGTTACAAACGCGCCAAAGTGCATCACATCATGACCGCTTTGTGTTGTTTCTTTCCAGCATAACTGCACCAAGGTGAAAACCTTCCTGAGCCACCGCCTCGGCCAGTACATCACCAACGTGACGCGAGCCGCCGAGGTCTGCAGCGAATTCCTGTGCCAGGGGAATGGCCGCTGCGTCCGCCGAGACCCCCTCGCCCAACATTACCTCCACCTGAGTGCCTCCAGCTACCACATCCAGCCCGCCAACGACGGGGACTTCACCGTCTCCGGATGGCACTCGCAGTACGAGCTGGAGCTGCTGACGGAGAGGTTTCGCTGCCACTGTTACGAGGGCCATGAAGGCGAGCGCTGCGACAGCATCAACAAAGTGAAGGAGGACGACGGGCCGTGGAGGGAGGAGGAGGAGGACGAGCAGGAGAGGAGGAGGACGGAGTGGGAGGACGAGCAGGGTGAACGGTGGGAGGGCAGGGAGAGTGAGGCGCCGCCGACCGGCTGCAGCCTCCGCCTGATGGTGCTGATGCTCCTGTTGAACTTATCGCTGATAAAGACGGTCTCATGATGCGCTCTGACAAAAAGAGTCACAGATGTTACTTTTCAACACACAGACAGACCGGATTTGTCTGGATTTGAACCGATGACGTTACAGTTTCACAGGGTTCAGCAGCAGAAGCCACTTTAAATGACTTAACACTTTTTGAGTCGTTTCCATGAATCTAGAAATAGTTTTTCAGTAAATGATTAACATTTTTGCTTCATTTTAGAGCACTGAATCGCCGCCCACATTTCAGATTTTGTTCAGAGATTCAGGTCTGGTGTTATGCTTATTAATGTGTGTTTTCCTGGTCTGATGATAAACTTTATTGCAGCTGGACAGTAAGACAACATTTAAGTTAAGTGCTGGCAACACTAGTCTTATCCAAACCATCAGAGAAAAAACGATAAATATATTCCAATAAATCCTAATATTATATTGTAATTCAGAGTAATTACAGTCCATGGCTCCTCTGCCAGCAGCGCAGTTTCTCCCCTCACTCCTGCAAACACACACACAGGTCAGAGTTCAACTGGAATGACTTTCTGTGGTTTCTTGACACTCTCGCTCTCTGGATCAGTTTTGTTGAGATTTTCTATTGAATCTAATTCAGCTGTAAATGCCTCCATAATCCCAAATAAAAAGCATGATGACGTCACCCAAACAGAAACGAAAGGAACTTTTGGAGCTAGTGCCATACTTTCATTTTCTTTTCTTTTTTTAAAAACAATTTTTTAGGTAATTTTCTGTACTCATTTCTTGCTAATTCTGGGAAAATCTCTTCTTTTATTGCACTTTGCCTTCTTTTTATGTTTTTAAAAGAAATCAATCAATCAAATTTGCCCAAGTTTTAAAGGGTTAAAAAAGTCTTAAAAAGTCTAATTTGCCTTAAGCTGCAGGGACCCTGGAGTAACAGCAACAAAATGAGATATAGATGCAGCTGTGGTGGCTGCTCTAAACTGACGTCTTCTCAATATCACCTGACATCATAGTTTTTATAAAAATACCTTTTTTAACTTAAACCTCTGGCAAAACAGACTATGATCAGGAATGAAAATGACGTTAGATAATGATAGATGACGTGAAGATAAAAAAAGTGAAAGGAGTTGACAGTTCAATCTGATATCAGGCCAGTAGAGGAACTTAAGATAAACTTTGAAAATGTTCAATGTGAAACAAAACAGCTGCTGTGTTGAAAAGTAACACGTGTAAAAAAAAAAAAAAAAACGAAGAAGAAGAAGAAGAAGAAGAAGAAGAAGTGAAATGGCACTTTACATGACACATTTACAAAAGGGTTTGGCAAGTTGACAGATGAAGGTTTGGTTGATTGTTTTTTTCTGTTCTTTGACCTCTGAAACAATCTGCACTGCCTCTGCCTCGACAACTGCATCCGTTCTCACAGAAATGTTCATCCACAGATGGTAAACTGTCGCCTCCAGCAAAGAGACGATCATCCGGCATCACCGCGGAGCCGAGGAGGATGATGCAGGATGATCCTCGGATTTGTTTTGTGGAGACACGACAGAAATCTTTCGGTGGAAACCAAAAAGTGCTACGACTACCACACGGTCGTACGTGGGAACATTTGGACGCTTCATCTGTGGTGTTTTTTTAATTCATATTGCCAGAAACTTGTTATTATCCTCAACAATAAGCTGTTATTTCACTTGACGGTGTACATGAAGTGTGTATTTTTTGTACTGTTGCTTACATTATAGTCTTGAAGTGCAGCATGTCAGGAATCGCCACATATTTGAGCCTGTCGGGACGCAGCGTGCACATGTTGTAGGTGCTAATGATTCCAAAATATTATGTATCTCTGTCCTCTATATATACATATAAATACGGAGGACCTGGTTTGTTTTCAGTGATTATGTAGAGGGCGATGTTACTTTATCTCAGTTCAGACTGTGTTGTTAGTTTTTGATGAAATCTCGTAAAGCGTCTCTGAAGCTGGCGTACAGCACTGTAGGTATGACCAAACACTGAACAGCATATCAGAGGCGGCACATACTGAATATATTACTGCAGTTCTTTGACGCCTGCAGTTCTTTAACGCCTCCTTTTTGGGTAAGAAGAATCATCTCCTGCAAAACTATGACAACGAAGAAAGCTGACTTAAAACTGACTTCAAGTTAGAGGTTCTTGAGTCTCAAAGTTTGTACCGAGTCTAAAAAAAGTTGTTATGGGATTGTTTATATTAGTTTAGGTTAGTTTGAAAGTCTGTCTCTTTGTCTCTTTGTTTTATTTTTTACCTGAACCAATCCAAGCTAATCCAACAGAGCAGCTAACTACAGTGCCAAAGTTAAACAATCTCAATTTCCATTTTCTAGGATTTTGTTTTTATTCCTTTACCTACATCATCGGGTGAACTTTGCTCAGTGCTCATGAAGCTGTAGATTTTAAAAATTAATTACTCTGCGCACCTTTACTGGAGGATTTAGGGCCAATACACTTGTCGTGTTTTTGCGCCCTCTAATCCACTGTTTTTCATGTAGATGCACAGAAGTGGACGAAACATGCAAGCATTCCTAAATGCACTCTTTTTCCAAGTCTTCTGACGTTGAATAATGGCCAAAAAGAGTGTTTTTGAGGAACATTATGATGCCACATTTGAACTTTGACCTCTTGGAATATAAAATGTCAGAACTTCATCATTATATCCTATCCGATTTTTGCTTGAAATAGAAGTATTTTAATTCTCGATTGATGGCCAAAAACATGTTTTATGAGGTCACTGTGAGTCCAGTTGGACGTTTGTGCCAAATTTTAGGTAATTTCACACAATCTTCAGATATTGCGTTCACGATAAAGACACGGATGTGAGGTCACAGTGATTTTTTATATGTATTATATATATTATATTTGATTTTTATATGTGCCAAATTTGAAAAAAAAAAATGATATTCGCAAAAAATAAGATAGAAGAGGTCACAGTGACCTTGACCTTTGACCACAAAATTAAATCAGTTCATTTTGAGTCAAAGTCAATGTTCGTGTTATATTTGAAAAAAATCGTTCTTGAGATATTGTGTTGATTTTTGGACGTATGGATAAAAAAATGCCTCTAGCTTTGGCTATCACCGACGTGGAGACACAAAAACGCCCCGGAGAAGATTAGATGATGCGGTGCTCATTATGGTTGCTTAGCAACCTCAGATGCAAGAAAATTAGAGTCACTGTAGAAAATAGAGTCACTAAAAGTAAAATCATAACTTCCTCCTCCTGTCAATGAAAGTATCCCATGTTGTGGAGGTCAAAACAAGTCGGACATTTGGTCAAAAAGACATGAAGGTCAGATGGTGGATAGTTGACATAAATTGTGTTTAAGTCGTTTTAGTGACAAACTTTGCCAAAACTTGACCGTAGAAGCGACAGAGCAGAAAACAGTCTTATGGATGACCTGAAATAGTTTTGGGTAGACTCTGTGAGTGTCAGATCAGAACAAGTCGTTTCGTAGAGAAAGGATAAATGTTGCATTGTTGACTTCTGATGAGCTTTTTTTACCACTCAAGTTAAAATATTGTCAAACATCAGTATTTTTTCTGTAGCAGCTGCACACAAAGAGCTCAGCCTTTATTTTTTTTTAACTGACTGGAACTGGAAAACTTTCTGAATCCAAATTAATCACAGACTAGAGACCTGAAGTCAAACCAAATCCAGAGCAGAGGTGGACCTGAGACCTGGTTCAGAATCAGGTCACCCCAAAGACGTCAAACAGAGGTTGAGTTTCTGTAACTTTCTGTTTTTTTAACGTCAAACATGTAGCATCTGTGACAGGTCTCTGTCACACCGATCCCGCTGTAAAGTGAATCAGTACTTTCATCTCAAACCAGCCTTCAGCTGAAGTTCAGGACTGAAGAGTTTCACTTCTCTCATCATGCTGCAGTAACTGCCACCAGCACTTAGTGTGTTTTTTTTTATTTTCTTTGAAGATTGTAAACCAAATATGCAACAAGGACTATGCAACACATGCAATGTTACCTGAATGTAAATGCACTGCGAATAAAGACTTTTCTTCAGTACATCTGTGTTTCTGCAGGTTTTTTCATGCATTTAAAGAGAAGACTTCAGCTGTTGGTGGATCGTCAGAAAAACTGCTTTCACTTTGTGCAACGTGTATAATGAGCGATAAAGCTTCACAAAGCTGCTAGGCTGCAAACTTTTAGTCTTGTTTGTGAAATAAATCCAGAGCAAGGGATAGATAAAAAAAAAATGCTTAAAGAAGTCTCTTAAACCTTAAAGTCACTCAGATCTTTGCAAGAAAGCCAAAAAAACCCAAATCATCAAACCAGCTGGTTTCTGTCTAAATACTGAGGACTGAAAAGAGGAAGAGGTGGTCACAGAGAGATCATACTCTCGGCCTCTCTCACAAACAATGACACATGAAAAATACCACACGTTTGAAAACCTGCGAGTGTTACATCTGAGAAAAACGAGTCAAATACAGATACGAGTCCACAGCAGAGCCACTCATCACATAATTTGTTCTCAAAGTGTTTTAAAATGGATCCAAAAACGGAGCTGCTCAAATAATCCAATAATGATTTTGATCATTTCAAATGTGATTCAGTTAAAGGAAGTCTTCACTTAAATATTTCTTGGACAAATTAAATATTTATTTGATTTTGCTTCTAAAACATTTTCTAAATTCAGTTCATAAAAACTGCAGCGGCCCCAAAACAAAAGTGAGCAACACAGCGATCTTGAGTCATTAGGAGGGTTTCCATTACAGATTTGCGCAAAACTTAGCGATATTTTTGAAATGCAAGATGACTGCGTTTCAGCTGAGTGATGTTCTCAGTGAAATTCTATTTTTATTTTTTTCATTTTTATCTGTCCTTATTTCAATCTTCAAGCTACGGCACAAATTTTTCTCTCGGGGATACAAGTATTGAGTCCTAAAACGCGGAAGTCCGTTAGCCTGTTAGCACTTCTGGCTCCCTCGTCTTAAAGTCTCTGGGTTTTTCGAATGTTTTTTTGGTAAAATGCCTGAAATAAGAGCTGTGGTTAACACAGGCTAAACTCATTGAGACGTTTTGTTCTGCAACATAAAATACGGCCGCTTAAACCCAAATTCTGACCTTTTAAGGTTTTACTCGTCTTAAAAAAGGCAGTTGCTAACCAGCGGCTAAATGGGACCACAGTGTTTATCGGGGACGTTAGACGTCATCACAAAAACTCATTAAACCCACTTGTCCGCCTTTACAGCTTTACAGAGTCGCACTCCAACTTGTAGATTTATCTGTTTATAATGTTTTTCGATCGTGTTTTAATGTGTTTTTACAGTGTTTGTAGTTGTGACGTTTAATACGTGCAAACACGATGTAATTCGTCTTTCCTTCACCACTCTATAATGGATACCCATTTTATCTTTTTAAAAATGTTAAAGTTTAACTGTGATACTTTACCGATTTCTGGTTGTTAATATTTATCTTTGTCAAATGTAAACATAAATGAGACCACGATAAAATTAGAAAATTAAATAAATATACATATATTCCAAAAAAGGTGTTACATCGTTACATCGTTACATAGTGTCACATCAAAACAAAAAGTGGAATTTTAGGAATTCAATGGTGCCACTGAAGTAGCTGAAAACTAGTGTAATGTAACAAACTTTTTTTCTAGCTGCTGCAACGCCATAATTTCTCTTTTGGGGATCAATAAAGACTTATTTTATTGTAAAATTGTTTAATTGTGATCCTTGACTGTTTCATATGTGCTGTATATGAATATTTATCTTTGTCAAATGTAGATGCAACCATGATAAAATTGCAAGTTAAAAAAATATACGTCCAGGTCAGGACATCAGGACATGGGTCAGATAACCATCAGTCAGAGTGAAGAAACAGTTTCCTCCGACACATGAAACAGTAAAAAAGCTGCGACGTGGAGAAATTTAGAAACAGTCGACACTCCCTCAGCAGAGAGCAGCAGGTAGGAACTGGTGACATTTTGTAAAAAATGTGAATAATTGTAATAATATGATTTGAAATATGTGTTTCAATTACTGTATTTATGACGATAAAGGAGAATATTAAATATATAATATGTGGATTCAATTATCTCAACAGTTTGTTTCTGGAGTTTCTGCAAATTTTGTTGCAGTAGGTAACTTATTTCAAAAAATAAGATGCTGCACAATGTCAAATCTATGTTTAGTTTATATCCAAGAAATCCTTGGCTACAGAAACTTTTGTCATTATAAACCCCTTGAAATCTAGATCAACATCAGTTTCATAGTGTCTTAAACTATTTAACCCTTGAAACCAAAGCAAAGTTTAATTTCTTGTAAAAGCACAAGGAAAAAGGTAATGAGCAACTTGGCAAAAAAAAGTCCAGCAAATGGTGTAAGGTGACAAGAAAAAAAAAGGAAAATTCAAAAATTTAAGGGGAAAATATCCAGAAAACTATATTTTAACCATATATTTAAAATGATGTCTTAGAAACAAATGTATACATCTTTTTTAGGATTTTTTTTGTGTCATTTTCTTTTCTCTTTTGCATATTTTCAGGTCATTCAGATTTCAGGTTTTTTTTTTTTAAGAAATTTTGGTTTGTTTACTATTTTCCTGCTGAATTTTGTGTCATGTTTAGTTAAGTTGCTCATTGCTTTCTATCCATGTTTAAGACAACAGTCAAACCAATATGCTTATGTTTTAAATGGTTAAGTAGATTTTTGATTTAAGGGGTTTAAATCAAGAGCATATGATTAACATTTTCTCTACATTAAATGATAATGTTTTTTTGTGAGGGCTCTTTTTGTGAATGGTTTTCTTGACAAGTACAAGTGAATATGTATTTATTTATATAAAAGGGTTGTTAATATCACAGATGTGTTTTGGGTGATTTTTATTCATTTATTGGGACTGACTGGGATTGACTTTTTTCCTTCATTGGAATTTGATCTGTTTTTTTAGGCGTCTTTTTTATGTATTTGAGTTTACTTCAGTTCTCCTTTAATTAATACAGTTTTTAATGTCACTGGTTTTAATATAAAGTATTTCTTCATAAAGATGAATTTTGAATATAAGTTTGGTTTCATCTTTTCAATCATTTTGGCCTGAAGCAGGATCGAAACGTTGTCTTGAATAAATTTGTGTGGCGGGAAAAATGTGTGCAGGCGTCACCTTTTTCCTATGCTGTTTTTTCATAGCCTTGATGTGGATATAACTACAACTTCTCGATCACATAACGACACTTCACGCAACATGTATTTCACACCAGACCCCGACCGGTATGGGATTTTTGAGACTGACACCGATACCGATTTTATAATAAAAAAATTGCTGATTACCGATATGGAAACTGATATAGTGAATTTTTGAGCTGGAATGAAAAAATCTCATTTCTATGCAGATTGTACACTGATTTTGTAACTTTTAAACAACGATTTACTTATTTAACACTGAACACAAACAGAAATAAATAATAAATAAAATTAAAATAAATATCAATACTGTATGTGTTCAGCATTAGTCTTTGCTGACCATTCAAATAGAGAATATAAAAATTAAATACACGTCAGTACTGTTCAGTCTTTGCTGACCATTTAAATACATAACAAATACAATAAAATAAATAGATAAATACACATCAGTACTGTTCAGTCTTTGCTGACCATTTAAATAAATAACAAATACAATAAAATAAATAGATAAATACACATCAGTACTGTTCGGTCTTTGCTGACCATTTAAATAAATAACAAATACAATAAAATAAATAGATAAATACACATCAGTACTGTATTAGTCAATTGCTGACTATTTCTAAACCACCCAAGCATCGTTTTCTGCATTATATGGTCTGTAAAAATGTTTTCTTATCGCCACATATCTGATGCCGATATACTTTGATGTATCAGTAAAAGACTCATATTGGCCGATAATATTGGTCAGGCTCTATTTTACTGTTTCGACACTAACGACTCCTCAAAACTATCCTTAGAAGCTAATGATTCCCCAAAACCAACTTGTGCACGCAAAGTTATTTCAGGGGCTCTGTGGGATGCAGAGTGGAAAGAGTGTCAGACTGAAGCTTATTTGTCTTTCCTCTATCTGTCCAGAGCCGTCATGAAGGCCTCGTCCTTCTTGTCCTTTGTCGCCCTCTGTATCATCGGATCTATCACCACCATCCCAGCACTGCCTCCCACCGAGCCGCCGCTCATTCACGACCACCCCTTTGTGGTCATATGGAACGCCCCCACCGAGCACTGTCGCCAACTACGCATCCCTCTGGACACCGCAGCCTTCCAGGCGGTGACCACGCCCGCCGCAGCACCCGGTCAGTTCCTAACCATCTTCTACGAGGACCGCCTCGGCCTCTACCCTAAAGTCGATAGCGCCAAGCGCAAGCGCTATAGAGGCGGAGTCCCCCAGAACGGCAACCTGACGGAGCATCTGGCCAAGGCCCGGGGTCAAATCGATCACTACATCTCCCAGGATTCCTCTCCGGGGCTGGCGGTCATCGACTGGGAGTCCTGGCGCCCCCTGTGGGACCAGAACTGGGGATCAAAACGTATTTACAAGAAGCTGTCCATCGCTCGTGCCCTGCAGATGGCCCCATTTTTGTCATCAAGGGAAATTTCCGAACTGGCCAAAAGCCAGTTTCAGCTAGCCGGGCGGCGCTTCATGGAGAAGACCATCAGCCTCGGCATCGGCGAGCGTCCGAGCCGCCGCTGGGGTTTCTACCTGTTCCCCGACTGCCACAACTACGGCTGGGAGAAGCCCAACTACACCGGGAAGTGCTCCACGAAGACCAAGAAGCAAAACGACCAGATGCTGTGGCTGTGGGAGCGCAGCACCGCCCTCTTCCCCTCCATCTATCTCCACCTGAACCTGAGAAACTCCCCGAAAGCCTCGCTGTTCGTCCGCAACCGAGTCCAGGAGGCCTTGAGGGTGGCCACGCTGCCGAAACGCCCTTACACAATGCCGATCTACGTCTACTCCAGGCCACTATACCGAGACCAGACCGAGAAGTTCCAGAGCAAGGTGAATACTTAAAACCCTACTGTACTTTACTAACCTAACCCCACTTCTGTGAAACTTCTGTGCTATTAATCATTTTACTCAGGAACTGAAAACTTTTGAGAAGCCAACTTCTCCTATAGCTGCCAAGATATTTTTGAATAGAAGCTTTTCACAGGTATTTAAACCTTTAATCCTGGGGTGATTTCTCTCAGAAATACGGGGAAAAACGCAAAGCTGCCAGTACTGATCGGGTCTTTTGTGTGTCTCGTCCTCCTGCAGACGGACCTGGTGAGCACTGTGGGAGAGTCTGCGGCTCTGGGAGCTTCAGGGGTCGTGATGTGGGGAGGAAGCAAAGACTACAACAACAAGGTAAACACACTGGTTGGACTGGTCTTCTTCCAGGCAATATATGCAAATTTAAAAAAAAAGTATTTGTAATCATTCTTCTTCGTCAACATGCATCATGACACTGTGTGTAACCTGCTGAGATTAAGGAGAAAAAAGCTGAGAATTACAATCTTGCTGACGGATTTATGGCCTTTCTAGGATTTTTGGACATTCCTCAGATTGTAGGACATTTCTGGGATTTTAGGATTTTACACACGTTTTCAGGATTTGGGACCTTTCCATGATTTTCGGACCTTCTTTGATTTTAGGACATTTTTTTGATTTTAGAACATTTCTAGGATTCTTGGAAGGTTTTTTTTAAGTTCTTAGCAAGTTTCTCAGATTTACTACATTTCTTGGATTTTATGATGTTTCTAGGATTTTAAGTTTTTCGTTGGATTTTGGAAAGTTTTTTTTTTTTTAAATGTTAGGACATTAGGGGCTTAGCAAGGATCTCTGAAAGGGGGTGCAGGGGATCCTCCCACTTTTTTGGATAAACAAGCTCTTTTTGAATGCTTTTTGTATATATAAGGTGCCAGTTGGATTTTTATAGTGAATAGGAAGATAGTTGTGGGGCCACCCAGCACCTTTTCAGGGTCCAGATTTGGCCCGCAGGCCGTAAACTCGTACTCGTACACTGTATGGGTGGTAGTCTTTGCAGGTCTGAAAAAGGGAAGATAGAGGACGAGGCTTTAATCAGCAAATAATTATTCTGCCTTGGTTTCCTGTTTCAGGAGGAAGTGGCAGCCGTGACGCTGCAGGTTTTTATCTCCACTGACAGATGTGAAATAACTCATTTTACTTTTCTGCTCTTTATGTGTGTTATCTTAATTTATTGTTATTTGGTGTTGATGTAAGCTGTTTTTGTTCGTTAATATAACTGAATTTATGCTATAGGCTTCAATTTAAATTTAGAAACACAGTTGACATAATTCAACAATTAACACTTAATTTTAATATAAATGTGCCATTTAAATATGTGACAAAATTGATTACTTTTTTCTGCAGATAAATTCTCTTTAAAAAAAACAAACAAAACAAAAGCCCATAATTTCTTTCTGTCCTAATCAGAAATGTAAGAGAGCAGTTTTCTGCTGCTATTTGATTCCTAATTAAGACAATCTGGTAATAGTTGCTTCACCTTGTCAATATGGACTTTAAAACTACTTTGAAATGCAAAATAATTTAATTGAAAACATGATTTTAAAAAAGCAATTAATCGCAAATAACTAGAGATATTCTGTGATTTTAAAAATTAATTGTTGCTAATTCTAGTTTGAATATTAAATATCTTGTTAATGACTAATTAGATATAGGTTAAAAAGAGTTTTTAGTTTCATGCATTCTGTTTTTATTGTCCCAACTTTTTTTTTTAATATTGGGTCTGTTTAATAATGTCATATTTTCTTGTTTATTTATTTTTTTTATTAATCTGAATCTGAAAAAAGTAACTAAAGCCATTAAACAGATGTAAAGCAGTAAAAAGCACAGTATTTAAATCTGAAATGTGAAGCTGAAGTATAAAGTATCAGAAAATTAAAATTGATCGGTAGTAAAATACTTTGTTTCCTTCTTCCTTTGATCTTATAAAACACCTGAGTCTCACCTATAAACCCCGCCCCCTCCCTTTAGGCGGCCTGTCAGTCTTTGTCCGAGTACCTGACGTCCACATTCGACCCGTACATCGCCAACGTGACGGCGGCCGCCATGCTCTGCAGCGAGGTTTTGTGCCAACAGAAGGGCCGCTGCGTCAGGAAGAACTACAACTCCGCCCACTACCTGCACCTGAACCCCGCCTACTTCAGCATCCTGCGGGCCGACAGGAAGTACGTGGCCATCGGTGTTCCCTCCGCCGCCGACCTGAAGGCCTGGGCCGAAAACTTCACCTGCCAGTGCTACGCGGGGCGGAGCTGTTCGCCCAAACTGTCTCAACCGACCAAAATCAAACTCATCTGGGTTTAACTTTTCGCTGATCCACAGATTGCATCACTGCCTTTAATGCCATGAAAGATGTTGTCATCTGCATCACATAAGCATCTGTGTTTATTTTATAATATTTCTGATGTGGAAAAACTACACATTTTGCAAATATCAACATTCGGCACAAAACTATTTTTTTTTAATTTAAAAGCAAAAGGGACCTTTATCCTCAGAAACTGAGCAAAATGGCCCGATTTTTTCAAAAACATGGAAGGAAGTCAACAAGCAACTTCAGAAGAAATGACCCCTTAAAAAAGCACAAATTTAGTTTTAAAAGTACAAGAAAATTACCCAAAAATTAGCAGAAATAAAAGAAAAGTTAAAAAAGGAAAAAACTGAAAAAAGCAAAAGAATAAGTAAATTTTTTAAATTTTAAATTGTGAATTCATAATTACGATAATTATAAATACAATTAAATGGAAATTTTCCCCTAGCTTTTTTCCTACTGATTTACTAATTTCTTGCAATTTACAGGACATTTTTTGACAAGTTTCTTACCTTTTTTCCATGTTTTCAAAATAAATCACACCGAATCGCTCAGGGCTCAAAGATTTAAATGCGTGTGAAATGCATCTGAACGCAGCAAAAAAACCTGATGTCAATCCAGGTTTCTAAGGATTAATAAATCTTTTAATTTGATCCTACTTTTTTTCCCCACAGTTTTGTTGTTTTTAATGACAAACTGATTAAGTCGAGAAATTATATTGCTTCAATCACTCGGGACAGTCCTCTGGATTTAGAAAAAGTGACGTGATAGAAACAAAAATAAATAAATAAACAAATCTGTATAGCATGAAGTATGAACAATTTTTAATCTAAAATCATAGTGGCATCATGACAACAACATGGCATTTATAGGGTTAAAATTTTGAAAATTAATGAATATTTGATACTTATGACTGCAGTAGAAATAATAAATTATGATATTTTTGCAAGCTTGATTTTGGTGTGTGCATAACTGAGATAACGAGAACGCATTTTAACGCCAGGTTTAATACAAAATGCTTTTTTCCAGAAACAGAAGCTTGTCGACTCCAGGTGCAAATGGGGCCAAAATTCATTGCACCTCGGGGTCAAAGTTCAACACATTTGAACTTAAGTGTCCCACACACCTCAAACTCAACACTGGAGATAAATTGACGCTGCTGAGGGAAGACAACAGCTTCAGGCTCGTAATGTCCGATTTTAGGAAATACTCCGACATTCAAAAAATTACACTGTTTTTGATTTTGATTGTGGGTTTTTTTTTTGCTTCACATTTAACCCTTTGAAACCTCAACAAACTCATTTTCTTTCAAAAACGTGAAGAAAGCAGTGAGCAACAAAAGAAATGAACCAAAATTATCAAAAAATGTAAAAAGCACAAACAATTACCTAAATGTCATGTTTATTTTAAAGGAAAAAAGTTTTAGTAATAAAGTAATTCTAATAATGATGTGTTCTCCTTTAGCTTTTTCCTTAAGACATTTTTCCATGCCTTTTTTAAAGTAGTTTTTGAGATCTACTAATTTGTTGAAATTTATGAAACATTTGTAACCACGTTGCTCATCACCTGTTTCCTCTTGTTTTTGAAAGACGTTGCACCAGCTGGTTGATTTTTTTCAAAAACATGGACAACAAGCTACCTAAAAAAACATGAACCAAAAATTAGCAAAAACAAAATTATTTTTTAAAAAGTAAAAAAAAGAAGAAAGAAAGAAAATGTCAGAAAATCATAGAAAAATGTTTTATTTCATTTTTTTCCCTGTAAGATAATTTCATTATCAATATAGTCTTCTAGACTTCTCCCTATTTTTTGATAATTTTTTAATAAATCTACCCCCTTTTAAAGCTAAGTATCTTATCACGTTTATTCTAATTTCTTGCAATTTTTTGGACATTTCTTGACATGTTTTTGAAAGAAATCAAACACTTGGCTCAGGTTTTAAGGGTCAAACAGCTTGTGAAAGGCGTCTGAACGCAGCACAAGAAAACTGATGTTGATCCAGGCTTCAGTTTGTGATTCTGAAGCTGAAATATGCTGACTTTAATTTTGACTTTGAACAGAAGTTTATGAAGACGTGTGATGCAATCCGCCGAGCATCTTTTTGATGTGATTCATCGCTCTGATGATGAAACCTGGTAGATTTCCTTCGACTGGGTACATTTCCAACCACAGCTGACCAAAGTATAAAACTTTCTACATTCTCTGCGTGTCCTGACAGAGTCCTCGTATGTTTGTCCACACACTGTCCTCATCCTGCAGCTTCCTCAGATATCTTCCTCCAGGCACCGAGCGAAGGAGGGGAGCTCATCAGGACGTCCTAATAAAAAGCAGAGCGCCTCGGGCCTGCAAATCATTCTGCGCCGACAAGTTTCCACAAGTGTTTCTGCCTGTAATTGAAGCTCAGGCAGCAGCTTATTTAAAGAGGAGCTATTTAGACTCCCAGAGGAGAGCGAGGTTGAGTGTTTATGAGCAACAGGTAATAATTTCACGGCTCAGCGAGGACGCTCTACGGACGGCAGGAAGTTGGACTTCCAGAGCAGGTTGGTGCTCAGTTAATGACGTCTTATTTAATCGTCTCATTAGGGTTCAGAGGTTTATTGGTGTTTTTTAAAAACCTCAAACATTATTGGGGTCGAGTTCACCGGCGGCTGTTACACTGTTTAAATTAACAGGATTTGAACTTTTTACGGAAGTCATAAAACTGTCAGTTTGTAAGCAGCACTGAGACAAAGATACTGTAGTTATACATCTGATCCGGTGACCTCGTAAAGATACGGAGGCCAACAAAGTGTGTAAAACTATCAATCAATGGTTTTAACGGTGATTTATCGGTCCATGTGGCAGAGCAGGTGAATCACAATGTAACCGATCAATCTGCGAAGACCGCTGAACGATCGGAGGGTAAAAATGCTCCAAAGGGCAGATTTGAGACGGTTTTGTAGGAGACCAAAGATTTAAGACCGCGATAGTGTGAAGACAGCGGACTATATTTAGACGTAAATGTATCTGTAGCATCTGTAAGGTGTCTCGTTTCAGCTCAGTGTTTTTGTTTTTCAGCTGAGCCTTCATGACTGTTGATAATATCAGAAAAAAGCCAAAAACGCACTAAAGATTTGTCAGTATCATCAGCTGGATGATGAGGAAATGGGCATATGACATAGACATAAATATTAAAATCTGTTTTATCTGCATAGAGTGCCTCAGAGATGACGTTTTTCTGTAGGACGACACAGAAACAGAAATGTTTCCCTTGACATTCTTTGGGATTTTTCCATTGGATTTTAAATTATTGCAGAAAATAAATTATGCAGCAAACAAATGTTTGTGATATTTACATGTTTTGTTCAGCAGGATAATCTTCACAAATGAACTCCACTTTCATGCCTATTTTTTAGGCCTAAATGCAATCGTCAGAATTAAAAAGCTAACATTAGGCTATAAGGAATTACATTATGGTGATGTTGCCACGGCAACGAGGCTGTAAAGCCGCGTTCGCGCGCTTTGAAACCTGGAATGACATCAGTTTATTCGTGCTGCATTCAGACGCTTTTCACAAGTATTTAAATCAATTAAACCTGACGCAACTACATTTTAGATTTAAGAGTCAAATATTCACCCTCCTACAGCTCTGCACATAAAACGTTGTTTTTAAAATAGGGCTTTAAAAAATATTATACATTATGATTTTCTGCTTTCAATCATAAATATCAAATATTTAAAATAATTCTGAATTTTAACCTTTTAAATGACAGGTTTTTGTCATGATGCCATTATTTTTTTAGATGAAAAAACACACAAAAAAAATATGAATAATTTTCAGTATACTACATGCAAAGTTGTCTTTTTTTATGATCACAGCCTGCCAGCCTAGTAGCCACACTGATTGTGACAGTGCACCTACGTATATAAAGTATATAATACTACACAATATGGTTATACTATATAATACTATAATACTATATGATATGGTTAAAAAATGGCATCAAGTGGAAAGTATTAAAAATGACAAATTACAAGGCAAAAATCCAGAATGACACCCAGAAATAATACAGTGCATGTTTTTCTGCTTTGATGGCTGTGAGATCAACAATTACAGTTTGAATGGGTTTCAATGGAGCATTTTTTGCATTTAACTGTCTGAAACTATTTAGTTTCCACAGTGTATTTTAGACTTATTGTAGGAGCTGAGCTCGAAATTCGAAGATTAAACAAAAATAAACAATCTTTAGAGAGATTTATGTCATATGCATGAACACAGCCAAAATTATCAAATGAAGAATGAAAAGTAAAATGCACCAAACCGTCTCTAAGGGTTAAACAAGTTTTCCAGTTTCACATTTCTCTGTAACTGAAATCATTGCTGTTTTGGGGAATGAAAGCAGTTTGAAAGCTGCATTAATGAATATTTTTGGGATCCACAGTCTCAGTCAGTGAGGAGGAGAAAAGGTTGTTGACATTTCAACATTTTTTCAGTTTGGTTCGTTGCTTCTGTGAACTGAGATCAACAGAAAAAACAACTGAAGCCGCTGAAGCTTCATCCCTCAACAATGTCTGAGTCAGCCGTTTGTCTGCGGGATATTAAAAACACATAAATCTTCCCCAAAGTCAAGACATGTGGAATCACTGAATTATGGAAAACTTTCAAACTTAACGTGACCTGAATTTTCCTCTACCAACCTACTGGGCCAAAAAAATAAGAAAAAAAAAGAAATATGTGGGTAACTGAGTGTTTAAAGGCTACTGTTTTTAACTAAAGCAAAATGTTTCCAGACAAGTCAAACACATAACTTAAGACGTCAAATAATAAAGTCATTAAATCATTTAAATAGTGTTAGTTTTACAGGAAACTGAGCACTTTGTGCAGCTGCAGTAGCTGGATTTAACCCACTAAAACCTAAATAATAACATCAACTAAAGTCTCCAGAAAAAAAGATTCTGCCACAGTGAACATCCTCGTAGTTTCTGTTACAGCAAATATTTATTTTTAAAAATTCAAAGAAAAAAATTTAATTTAAGTTTCCTTAAAGAATATAAAGTTTTTTTTATGGAAAAAAAATATTGCTACAAATAATTGTAAAATGGCACAACACAACATGAAATGGGAGAAAATTTGCATTAAATGAATTTATATACGTATACATATATATTTAAATCTTTTTAAAATTTAAATGCACTAGTATTATCAGCATAATTATTTTAATTATTGAAGTGATCCTACTAATTATTAATTTTTTTTCTCCTTTTCATTTTATTTACTTTGTTCAGTACTGGTCTAATTATTGGGCTTTTTTCCCCTTTTATTTATTTTATGAGGTTATATTTATCCCATCATGTTGTCATCTGTGTTATGTGAACTATTATTTGTCTGTAAACAAAAATCTATAAAACAAAAATCCAAAAAACAATGGCAGCAGACAATATCTCAAGCATCTTAAAATCTGACTTTTGTCGTTGTCTAATTAAAATATCGAATAATTTGAGATTCAAATAAAATCTTTGTATTTATTTTAGACAAATAATAACATCAGGTTTAGTGTTTATTTTATGCTCAAACTTCCAGTCAAACTGCAGCTGCTGCAGGAGGCTGCTCTTCTCTTGATGAAACACTTTGAGTCAAAAATGTAGAAATCAAAGCTACAAAATCATGAAGATTTGATAAAAATCAATCAGTTTACCTGAGCAGGATCGCGCTGCTGAAGTCATCTTCTCTCCCAGAGACTCTGCCAGGTGCTGCTCTCTCACACACACACACACACACACACACACACACACACACACACACACACACACACACACACACACACACACACACACACACACACACACACACACACACACACACACACACACACACACACACACACACACACACACACAGACAGAGCATGTCAGTCTCTCTTCAGTTAAACAGACTTTTCACATTAGTTTTATTGCAGGAAGCAGCTGAGTCCAACTTCCTGTCAGCTCCTCTGCAGGAAACGCACTTGGAGCCACTGAGATTCTTTATTTTTAAAATCTAAACTCTTCAATTAAATTAAAATTTAATATATTTTCAATAAGCCACATTTATGTAAAAAAAACACATGCAATTTAATCCATGGTTTAACCCTTTGAAACCTGGACTGACAGCAGTTTTCTTGTGCTGTATTTAGATGCCTTTTACAAACCATTGGTTTGTCTTTCAAAAGCAATTAATTTTAACTTAATTTTAACAAAAGAATAAAAGATTATTAAATAATTGGGGAAAGATGTCAAGAACATTATATTTATAATTATCATTATTTTAAATTTAGAATTATGTTACATAAAAAATATAATGTCATGCATAAAATACTTTTATTTAATTACTTGTTGTGGCTATTTTCTTGCTTATTTTTTAATTTGGCACTAATTACAGGAAAAGTAAAGAAATATTTTAGACTTTTTTTAATTTACTTATCTGTGTTGAATTGAAATCACTTATTTTTAGAAGAATCTCTGTCAATGACATGCTGAAATCTTTTAAATAAATTACCACGTGCAGTTCAGTCCCACCATGTGCTCGCATTGACATCAGCAGCATCCTGGAACGTCAACAGCAGACGCAGATTCATACCTGGAGCGAAACATGTAGACGTGGAAGTCTACTGAAAAAGCGGCAATATGTGATGACTTGGGATGAGGACGCGACACAAGCTACTGAAATCCGGAAAAAGTTTGCCCACTTCTAAGCAAAACTAGATTTATTTGAGTCATTTTGACCTCCTAATGTTTCTGACCTGTTCTTTTGTTTCCTCGCAGATCAGATTTCAAAATGAACCAACTCAAACTCCTCGATAGCAAGCAGCATTTCTTCTTCTTCTTCATCTTCATGTTGTCTCCGCTGCGCTGCGTCCGAGCCTTACCGAGGACGGACCCTCCCATCCACCCCGGCCACCCCTTCCTGTTCATGTGGAACGCCCCGACCGAGCTGTGCGACATCCGCTTCGGCATGCCGCTCGACCTCTCCTACTTCCACTTCGTCAGCAGCACGCTGAGGTCGGCGACCGACCAGAGCATCTCCATATTCTACACCGACCGCTTCGGGATCTTCCCCTACGTGGACGAGGACACCGGCGAGATGTACGACGAGGGCCTGCCGCAGCTGATAGACCTGCAGGAGCACCACGAGCTGGCCGAGGATGACATCGAGTACTACATCCCTTCAGACCGCCCGGGGCTCGCCGTGCTCGACTTTGAGGAGTGGAGGCCGCAGTGGGTCAGAAACTGGGGCAGCAAAGACATCTACCGAGAGATTTCCATCGAAACGGTAAAGAAGAAGAACCCGGCGCTGTCTGACGACGAGGCCGAAGATCGGGCCAAGATCGTGTTCGAACGCGCAGCCAAGAGGTACTTTCTCCGATCCATCCGCATCGGCAAACGGCTGCGGCCCAACAGACTGTGGGGTTACTACCTCTACCCCGACTGCTACAACTACGACTACAACCAGGACATGGCGGGCTTCACCGGAGAGTGTCCCGCCATCGAGAAGGACAGGAACGACGAGCTGATGTGGCTCTGGAAAGATTCCACGGCGCTCTTTCCGTCCATCTACCTGGAGGTGGTGCTCAGAGACTCCCAGCAGGCCCGGCAGTTTGTTCGCCATCGCATCCAGGAGGCCATGAGGGTGTCGACGCTCCCCAACAGCTCCTACTCCATCCCCGTCTACGCCTACATCCGCCCCGTGTACAAGGACAGCGTGGACGAGTACATGTCAGAGGTCAGACACGCCGAGATCGCTCAAAAAGACCTTTTTGTCTCTTTTAGTAACATCAGGCTTCATGCAAGAAGAAAAACAAACACATTTTCTCTCGTTTTCGCTCATATCCTGGATTGGCTCTTATTTTGTTAGTATCCGCTGATTTTGGGGACTCGCCAATGTTTTCTTATTTTTGCTTTTCTGTTAATTTTACGAGTGGTCAATAACGCTCGTTACAAGATAAGAGAAAAAAAATTTGCTTTTTAGAGTCCACAAATCGTTGTCCAACACAAGGAAAAATAACCTTGTTACCGCTTTTCACTTCCGTTGTGTAACGCCCTCCGTTTATGACACGTCCTCGATTACAACAGCTCTGATCAAAACTGGTTTGTTAGATAATACCAAGCTTCAAGAGTCTAGAACAGAACCAGTTCAAGAACCAGAGCGCCAGAGCTAATCTGATGGAAAAAGGGTACGATTGGCTGACTAATTTTTTATTTTTTGTAGTTCGATTTGGTGAACACCATCGGAGAAGCTGCTGCTCTCGGCGCCGCCGGTGTCGTTTCCTGGGGAGACATGAACGTCACCGACACAGAGGTAAAAAGTGACATCACTCCGGAGGTTTTCTCTTCATTTTATGACTTAATTTAACCCTTTGAAACCTGGGTAATTTAGCTTGATTTCTGTCTAAAATCTGCAATGAGCAAATAAAGAGGAAATTACCCAAAAATTTCAAGAAATTAATAAACTGAAAAAAGAAAAAGAAAAAAGAAAATTACCTGAAATTTGTGATGAATAAATAAAAATAATGATTCTAATAATTATCCTAAAACTTTAAAAAATCAACAACCTGATAATGATTTAAGAATTCTAATAATTGTATAACATGCTTTCAAATATGTAATTATGATAATTATCGATTTATTTTTTCTTTTTCTTTTCCTTTTTTCCCAAACATTTTTACCTAGCTTTTTTAAAATATTTTTTTAAAATATACAAATTTCTTACAATTTTTGAAACATTTAACCCCAAAGTGCACGTCGTCTTTTTTCCCATGTTTTGGAAAGAAATCGCACTTATTTGCTGAGGACTTATAAGAGGCGTCTCAAAGCAGCACGAGGAAAGTGTTCGTTTCAGGTTTCAAAGGGTTAAAAACCACTAACGACTAAATATCCCACAATCCTTCAGGACTCCTGCTTCGACGCTCGACGCCACCTGGAGCACGTCATGAACCCGTACATCGTGAACGTCACCACAGCAACGCGTCTCTGCAGCGAGGCGCTCTGCCAAGGCCAAGGTCGCTGCGTGAGGAAGCAGTGGGACGACGACGTCTTCCTCCATCTTGACCCGCGCCGTTACCGCATCAAGCCACAACGTGGCGGCCCGCTGATTGTGAGCGGCGGTCTGTCGCAGGATGACATCAACTGGTTCGACCGCAACTTTGACTGCATGTGCTACAGCGAGACGGCGTGTCGATCGGTCCTGACGTTCAACGTCATTAACCAGGCCTTCGTCACAACGGGGAGTGGAGGTGCTGACAGGCCCCGCCCCCTCCTGCTGGTGACCACGCTGCTCTGTTTGAAGTACGTCGTGATGTGGATGTAAATTAATAACACAAAGACGACACCTGTGACTCGCGTGTGGTCACAGTTAAAGGACGATTCCACTGTTATTTTCTTATTTTATATATTATCATTATTTCTGACTGTTTGTTCCTGTGTTTGCAATAAAGTTGTTTTTAATTAGTTTATCCAAATCTCTCATTCACATGATTTTCTTTTGGAATATACCAAAATTATCTTTAAAATGCATCATTATTATTCTAATTATTATCATTATTATTATTGTTATAAATATGAATGCCTGAACACAAGGTTTAACAATTTAACATAAAAAACACATTTGCATTTTATTAAACATGATAAAGCTTTCTGACAAAATGATCTCGACTCAAGGACCTCTTACCAACTTTCTTCTGAGCTTTCAACACTTCAGATATTCATCATCCACAGAGGATGAATCCTTATAATTTTAGTTATCTGACTTCACATCGAGTGTTTAGTTATGACAGTCACATTAACGTAGAAATGTCTTGAAATCTTAATAACAACTTCAAGTCACAGAAACATCCAAAAATCCAAGAAATGTCCTGAAATCGGAGAAATGTCCTGAAATCTGAGAAATGTCCTGAAATCTGAGAAATGTCCTGTTCAGAAATCACGCTCGGTGACGTTGTTGCGCTCTGCGGACAGCCTTTGTCCACCGTTAGCTCGAGGGTCCATCTCCATGGAGACGGACGCTTTGTTTCCTGTGAGCGGAGTTACGAAGCACAGCAGCAGTTAAAGAGTTAAACTGTTTATGTGGCTGTAGTCAGTCCAATAGAAATAAAATGTTGTTTTTTGACATTTTCTTCCAGAAACATGACAGAGATAAAAGATGATGGCCAAAAACAGTGAAAGATTTTTTAAATTGAAAAGCTACATTTTTAACTTTTAATGGTTGTGACGAGGAATTAAATCCGTTTCTTCACTTTACAGATTAAAAATTAAAATACAATAATAATATGGTAGCAAAGAAAAATGAAACTTGGCTATAGGTTATTTGTATGACTTTTTTTCTGTTTTTGTTTGTTTTCTTTTGTCTTTTTGTTGCAATTTCTGTTTTTTTCTTTTGCATAAGTTGGATTTCGAAGGAAATGAGCTACAAAAAGGGCAGTTATAATAAGTGAAAAGCTTCGTACCACACCGTTTCAGTCTATACATTTTTGGGGGTTTTTGTTCTGCCTTTTAATTTAATACACTATTGTTATTTATTCTTTTTTTCTGTGCATCCCTCCGGGTAAATTGTTATCAAAGACTAAAAATAAACTACCACTAACTAACTAAATAACTAAGTGACTGACTCAAATGTTTATTTGGATTTTAGCATAATCAGATTATGTCAACTCCTCTTTTACTGGCTGTGAGGTTTGTTGGATTTTGTCTTCAGCTGATCTCTTGTTACCCAGCAGAGGACGTGTGTGTGTGTGTGTGTGTGTGTGTGTGTGTGTGTGTGTGTGTGTGTGTTACCTCTCTTCTTGCCACAGTAGACACACGCCATCAGGATGGTGGAGATGATGTACGGACAGACGACCACTAGATGGCAGAGCAGCCGGAGCACAGACAGAGGAGGAGGAGGATCTGAGGAGGAAACAGCAGCTTTCAGTGTTTGTTTGTTTGTTTATTTGTTTGTTTGTTGGTACAAACATCACTATTTGGGTTACTTTTTCTCCACTCCAGCTCAGCCAGGAAACACAGACAGGGAACGCTCATGTAAACCTCTATTATCACTGACAGTGCACATTTAAATAATGAGTGATATTAACAGGAATTATTAAATTATTACAGCGGACAAATCCTGTTTCAATCTCAACGTCCATATGAACACCTGAACATTGTGTTTAAAAGACACGAAAAATTGTGAGCATTTCCTTCAATGCAGCCAAAGTCACTATTTTTTTTCTTCTCATTTATAGATTTTTTCAAAATATAATTAAAAAAATGCTTTAATTACCTCTATTATTTTAATGAGGATGAAGGTGAATTTAAATATACACTATTCAGTAAAATCAGGTATAAAAAACCCCCCCAAAC
Organism: Plectropomus leopardus; assembly: GCF_026936395.1. Classification (NCBI taxonomy): domain Eukaryota; kingdom Metazoa; phylum Chordata; class Actinopteri; order Perciformes; family Serranidae; genus Plectropomus; species Plectropomus leopardus. The sequence continues at coordinate 2,957,378 of NC_142182.1, forward strand.
AAACAGCATTGGGCAGTATGATTATGAATCCTTTAATTTTTTTTTTTTTTTGCAAAAACTTGGGAAAAGGGCAAAGAGCAACTTGCCGACAAATTGTGAAAAATTAGTAAAAGGTAACAAGAAAATGACCTGAAAATTCATTTTAAAAAAGGGGAAAAGATATAATAATAAAATAATAAAAATAATTTCAAAAAAGGGAAAATTTATAGAAATTGTAATTATATATTTTAACTTTTTTTTATTTTTAATTTATTAATATTTTTTTAAAATTTAATTTTAGCACTTTTTGGGTCATTTACTATTTTTTTGTTTTTCCTTTTTTTCTTCTTATTTTTGGGGAACTTTTGAGTCACTTCTTGCTCAGTTCTCAGAGGGTTAAACTCAGTGAATATCTGTTTTCACATTTTAATTAACCATTTGAAGCCTAGGCATATATATATATATATAAACACATAAATGAATTTGGAAAAATGCTTAAAAATATTATTATTCTGTTACATAAGTTCAGTTTAAAAGCTTTTCCCCCCATACATTTTCCCTCTTGCTTTAAAAAATAATTTTGTAAATCTGCTAATTTGAGAAACATTTATCACCGAGTTGCTCGTTGCCGTTTTTTCCCCCCTGTTCTTGACTGAAACGGCACCAGTTTGTTCAGGGGTCAAAGGTTTAAATATTTGTGAAAGGCCGCACAAGAAAACTGATGTCTTCGGGTTTCACAGGGTAAAATGCAAACAAGCCAAATGTTTGCAGCTTTAAACGTAAGCATTGTAAAAGCGGCTGTGTTCCCTGTGCACACTGAAACTGCAGTGAAATCAGATCTTCATATCTTGAAGTCTACAACTGTAATAAGGTTAAATCTGCGATGATGTACACTGACCTGTGACTCTCAGCCACGTCTTCTCCGACGATGAGAATAAACCAGCGGAGCAGTGATAGAGGCCTTCATCGGTCTGCTGCACGTCACTGATGGTAAACTCTCCCATGGATCTGTGTCCAATGAAGCTCCCGTTCCTGAAGAAGAACATCGTTGGTTTGGAGCCATCGCTGCTTTTACACTGAAGAGTGACATCACTTCCTCTAATCACAGGAAGTTTGGGCAACTCCAGGATCACAGAACGACCTGCAGGAAAAAACGAGCGGAGCAACACGCAGACAGAGTTAATTAACCCTTAGGGCCTGCTTCAAAAAAAACAGTCCTAGTCATAATTATCGAAAATTCATTCATTTTCAGAATTTTAACCCTTTAAAAATGTCAGGTTTGTATCATGATGCCTCTATGCTTTTAGATGAAAAAAAAAAAACACAAAAAGACACAAAAAACTGATTTATTTTCAATCTACTACACGCTAAGTAGATTTTTTTATTATCACATTGATTTTTGTACTTTATTATTTTTCATGCAGTGTCAAACAGGAACACTCACATTACTCAGCACGCTAAATTAAAATATTAATATTTTAATTCCTGCTTTCATTGAGTTCATTTTTTCAGTACTAATAATAAATGTCAAACATTCATTACTTTTCTGAAATTTAACCGCTTAATAAAAATTTAAAGTAAAATAAAATAAAATCAATTATTGGAGAATCATAAGCTCACCTGCAGAATCAGTCTGTCCAAACTGCAGCGCGGCCAGGCCTGCAACAGGAAGAAAGGGTTAATAAAGGTCAGAGTTTGGCAGAGTTACTGCAGGTCAAAGTTCAATGTTGGAGAAAAAGCATCAGTATCAGTTATTACTGTATAATATTACGAAACTGTGGAGAAATCAAAATGAGAAAATGAAACCTAATAAAACCAAAAGGAAGAAATAAGAAAAATAGTTTGGGACTTCCTGTTTCCATCTCAGACAAACAAGAGAAGAAGAAAACACGTTTAAGTGATTTTTTTTTCTTCTGAAAATCTTCTCTAAAATATTCAGATGTGTGAGAATCACTGTTGTTTGATTCAGAACAACAAACTAGATTTGGTATTATGACACCAAATGATGCAACAACCACAACGAAACCAACAACCAAAATGCTGACGAGCGACTTTTGATTTTATTCCTTCAGACTGTTCACGGAGTCAACAACGACATTAACTAGTTCCTGTTTACTGTCAGCATTCAATGATAAAAACCGACGTCGGACTCACCGAAAATCATGGAGACACATGAAGCCTTCATGATGTCTTAATGATGATCTGTCTTTGTGTCTCTGAAATATTTATATGTCCCTCAAACATTACATCACTTCCTCAACACACAACTTCTGGTTTCTCAAACCAGACAAAAAAAGACACAAACAAGCATTACGTTGGTGCTCAGTTTTTGTGAATTAACCCTTTGAAATCAAATTGTTGTGATTTCCTTCTAAAACACGGGAGGGAGGCAAGAGGCTGCTTAACAAAACATGACCCAAAAATAGCAACAAAAAAAGTAGAAAAGTTCCAAGAAAACAAACAGAGATTTTTTTTTTTCTTTTTTTTTTAAAAAAAAAGCAAGAAATTGACCTAAAAAATATCATGTATTTTATTATTATTTTTCCCTTTTTCATACAATTTAGACTTTGGATTATTTTCTAATAATCCTCACCTCTTCTTTAAAACTAAATTTTAGATAAAATTTCTTGGGCCTTTTTTCTCTCATTTTGTTTTTTTTTAAGAAATCAAACCATAATAAACAAATAAATAGAAATGGCCTGGGAAACGTGCTTCAAAATTACAATAATTCTTTAACATAATAAATTATGATAATATGCAATAAATATATTTTTCCTTTTTTCCCTATAGTTTTCTTTTTTATTCTAAATCTATTTTTTTCATTGCAATTTGTGGAACATTTCTTACCAAGTTGCTAATTGCCTTTTTTATGATTTTTTTTCTAAAATACTGAGTTTAAATGATGAGAATATGAGCTTCCCAGCTGCTGCAGTAGTGATGCTGCATCTGAGGGAGCTCCTGTTACACAACCCTCTGTGACGACTGTCCTAAAGAAACATTTTACTATCATTTCTACTGACAACAGGCCAGAGAAAGTATTTATTACTTCTTAAATTACATTTGAGAATATTTTACTAACTAATCTGAAGACTTTTATCCTCTCAGAGGATTAAATGTCTTTAAATACAGCAGAAAACTTTAGATGAGAGTTCAGTTCTGCAGCGGCAGAAAGAGTCTGAGCTGCGCTGCAGGATGTCGTCCTGCAGAGGGAGGCAGAGCTCCGTCCCTCCACACTTGAGGCTGATTTGAAGTTTTGACTGAGCTAAAGATACTAAACACATTAATACAGAGATACTCGACTTACAGCCTGCCACTGGGGAGCCAGATCTGCCCCCCAACCATTTTCTAATTCTCAGTAACAATAAAGTGAATTGTTTTTGTACTTTTCGTATGTGCCAGAGCACATGTGCATGTTTATCCAAAACAGCGTCAGTGGAGGATCCCTGCACCCTCTGACAGAGGTCCTAGCAAAGCCCCGAATGTCCTTAAATCCACGAAATGTCCTAAAATACTGTAAATGTCATAAAACCCGAGAGACTTCCTAATATCCTTGAAATGTCCTTAAATCTGAGAAATGTCCAAAATCCCGGAAACATCCTTAGATCCGAGAAATGTCCTGAAATCCTAGCAACGTCCTATTATCTTGGAAATATCCTTAAATCCTAGAAACAACCTAATATCCTCAAAATGTCCTAAAATCCTCAAAATGTCCTTAAATCCTTGAAATGTCCTGAAATCCTAACGTCATAAAATCTAAGAAATGTCCTAAAACCCTAATACCAAATACTTAGAAATCTCTTAATATCCTAGAAAATTCTTAAAATCTCACGAAATGTCCTGAAATACTAGAAATATGTATGGAGCTGCTGCGACTGGCCCCTGACCTCGTGTTCTTTTGCAAAAGTGGCCCCCAAGCAAACAAGTTGAGCGTCTCTGCATTAATACTAACAATGCACTGAACAGAGTGTCAAAATATGCAACATCCTGAAATTCTTGGCTACAAATCGCCTCATCGTCTTGAGACGAGCTGACACCGACCTCGCTCAGCTGCCTCATTAAAATAATGAGAAATAAAGCGGTGACTTCCTGTGTTGTTGTGCGTTGAGTCTTTTCAAAACCCTTTAAAAAACAACACAGCAGATATTTATGCTGCTTTCTGTCTGTTTTTAAATGCAGGTCATACCTAAGAACCAAACTTATGTAACACTGAAGAGGCTCTGCATAACAGCACGAGCTTAAATACCAAAAACATGGAAATATAATACGGTGCTGCGTTCATGTGGGCTGCTGTGTGACTCTGTACGTTCGTACCGACTGTGTTTGTGTCCTCACACTCGGCTGTGTGTCCTCCAGGCAGCAGGATACTCTTCTGTTTCCAGGTCTGCTGTCAGAAACATTTTCGTCTTCCAGTCGCGTCTCTGCTGCTGCTTCACAAAAAAACAAAACAAAGATCTGAGAGACACGCAACGCCTGCACACTGAGCTCCGCATCAACACTGCAGAGAAGATTATTCTAATTTCTCCACAGCTCAGTTTCTAAAAGAGCTGTCAAATATTTCATCTCCCCAAAACAGAGTCTGGTATGGTAAAAAAATACTTGGAGATGCTTCATAGTCTACAGAAAACTAAGTCAGTTGGGTAACAACTCATTTTGACTGTTATTAGCCCATTAAATGGCCATTATAACCACAGATTTGAGGCAGTATATTGATAATAATAGTTATTTTAATTTTTTAATTAGTTGAGGTATAAAAAGCGACGCAGTCGGCATACAAATGTGGTCGATGCGGGTTGATGACGGGTCAAACAAACACAGGACTTTCACCTCGAAGGCCGCTGTTCACGTCCCATGTGAAACCAAGAGTCAACATTCACTTATTTTAACTGACCTAGTCAACGTACATGACCTTACGTGACATACTAAAGTGACATCCCATTATATAATGTAACAATAGAACTTATTTAAACCCAAACATGAACTTTTGTGAAACTAAACCACCTACTTTTGGTGCCTAAATGGAATGAAAATTCATGATATTTCAGCCTGTTTATCACGTACTGCTGCTTTCTGCATAAGAAGGGAAATAATGGCTTAAATGTAAGCTAAATTAAAATTATGATAATTACATTCATCACACATAGGCTCAGTGATTATTTAGGTTAGCCCAAGTAAGTTTATGATAAAGTAATATTTTAGAGAAGACAGTGAAGTCACAGTATTGTCTTAAAATGCAGGCCATGGAAAGTGTCTTAAAATAGGTCATCAAAGGTTAAATTTCAGGATTCGTACATTTTGCCTACCCTGTCTTGTGTATTTACACCACATAGTATTTTGACTGTCTACAATTCGATATTTTTATCTAACTGATGCCACTATTAACTTTCATGTACTCTTTATTTCCTTTTCACATTAAGTAGCCAAGGCCTTTACTTTTATGCATAAAAAAACACAAATTTATGCATAAAAACTCATCAGAATATAAGAAATGAAGTGTCTGACATTTAAAATCTCCCAGAGAAGAGCCCCCAGACCCCACTTCAGGTGTCCCTCTGGCACGGGGCTGCGAGGTGTCCTTTGTAGTCTTTGCAGTACGTTCATGTGCACATTTTTGGCCATGACAGAGGCGACATGAGGCGACGCAGCAGTCGGCTTTTGTTGCCACTATTTCCTTAAGACGTCAGCCAGCAGCTGGTTAGCTTAGCTTAGCATAAAGACTTAAACAGGAGGAAACAGCTAGCCTGGCTCTGTCCGGCGGTTAAAAAAAACAAACCCAAAAACCCCAAAATCGAGTAAATACAGCGTTCATTGTGACATAAAACACATCCTGTGGCATGTGTAAAATGCAAAGCTCTGTCCTGAAACACACTCATTGTTCGGTTGTATGAATGACTGAATTCCAGAGCACAGTGAGATTTTATGTCACAACACATGTTTGCCTTCATTTCCCCTCCTCTCATCCATATTCAGGACCCGTCAGCATCAGCTGGTCTTCCAGAAGAATCCAGTATCTGAGTGACGGAGCGGCTCTGATGAACAGCCGCCCTGTTGTCTGCTGTATGAATATTTCATGTCTGGGATCTTGTGGCCTGCAGGTTTTTCAGAACGTCGTGCGGCTAAACAATCTCGACGGTGCGAGTTTTCGCTTAATATTTGAATCGAATTTTAAGCCTTTGACAGTGAGGAAGGAGCATAACCTTCACAACAAAACACTGAAACACTTAGTCAGTAACCACTCTGACGGTGGACGACCTTGTACTGTGTCGATTTAGTACAATTTGCTCTCCGAAGGCCAAAAAACAGGAAAAAATCTTTTAAATTCTGTAAGATTGAGGATGAAGAAGCGTGTAGGACTGTTAAGTCTTGAGAGGGATCTTAAGGTGAGTGAACTTCCAGTCTGTTGTCACTCTGAAGTCGTCAAATACTGCACTTTTGCACCTTTTGCGACAGCATGATACACTGCGCGGTGTTATGATACGGTCGGCGTAAGTTGAGAATGTGCGTGGATGGAACATGTTTGTCTGTATGATACGCTGCAGGATGGCGTCAGGGAGAAATGCAGCCGGTAATGACATACTATAAGGGGCACCTACAGGGCGGGCAGGAGGGGCGGTGGATGGATCCAACAAACTTCGGACTTTCATGCAGGAATCCAGTGTTCAAGTCTGAATGTTATGTTTTTTATCTGCACCTTAGCATGTGCTTCTTTCTAATCCTAACCACCCGTACCAGCTCGCACATTGACATCCTGGCATTTGTAGCCATGTGTTGTTGTTGCCTAAACATAATGACGTGTGGCGTAATCCCAGCACAAGCTTTTCTTGACATGATGGTTGCAGCATCCCTGGCATGCCAAACGTGGAAGGATAGCTAAAACGTAATATGTGGACGCGGAGGTCCACTGCAAAGCGGCAATATGTGATGACTTGGGACGAGAACCTGTTGTGTGAATCCTGCAATTGACTGGCCAGATGTCCAGGATGTATCTAACCTCTTGCCAAATGTGAGCTGGGATCCCTTCACCATCCTCTAAAGGATATGTGGTTGAAGATAATGGATGGCGTGAATCCTGGAGAGGAGGAATGCAACTGTGCTCAAAGTGGCATTAAAGTGAAGGTCAGAGAGGAAAAACACTAGAAATCTAGCCATCAGCTTTCCAGAGACCCTTTGGAGCCAAAGAGTTGCTCACAGGCTGATGGCGGCCAACAGAAGATCGGGGGGGTCACATCACAGAGGGATCGAGCGGCATCGCCATCCTGAGGCCTCACAGCAAGAAGATAAACGGTTGAGCACGAACACACCCGAACAGCTGATTGCTCGCTGAACCACAGCCTCTTCCTGGTGGAGCTGTCGCCCTGCGTGCTCTGGCAGCCTGGTCCGGCCCGGCTTGGCTCGGCTCAGCTCGGTCGTCCCCCTGCCTGTATAATCTGCTCTGTCAGATGGAAGCCATCGTCCGGGGAGGGGGGGAATAAGAGCTTTATTGTCCCGATTCTTCTCTTTGTTGGGGATTGCAGCAACATTTCTAGGTCACCGGCTGTGACTGAACGCCCCGCTGCCCAAACTGATTCCTCACTGAGGGAATTCACCCCCCCCCCGCACCCATATTTCACCCAGTGCTGTCGGGGGAAACACAATTAGAAATATGCTCCCAGCAACAACAGCCGGGCTGCGATCTGCCAAACGATCCCAGCTTCTGTTTTCTGTCCGAGCAGATACATTGCGGATGCTGACTCAAACGTTTTGATAAAAAGGCTCTTTCATGGTGATAATTGGGTGGACGGGCTCTCAGATCCTTGCTCCATTCACATCCATCCTCATAATTATCTTTAACCTTTGCCCTGGATCTCTCAGAGGGGTTAAGCTCACATTAATGTTCTCGCATGATGTGTTGGGTAATCTCTGATGATGGTGTTTGTTTCAGCAGAAGATTAATGTTAGAGTGGTCTGGTATCTGCACATTCTGTGTGAGCATAACCGCACCATTTTCACACTGATGTGTATTTATTTAAAACACTGTTTTGTGTAGCAGACGTTCACCAATTAACAAGATATATCTTTTTTTTGTTGTTGAAAAACCAAAGTGTAAATATTAAAATTCAATCTTTTTGGGGTCTGAGCAGCTTCTTCTCACTCTGAACTCGCTCTGTCCGTGCTTTCGGCGTACGACTGTAAGGCCAAAAGCCACCTTCCGCGTCCAACCTAAACGCGGCTGGATGGCGTCAGATAGTGGCGTAGTTACTGTATGCTGACGGATGGCCAGACAGCAGTGTGCACGTCCACATGCAACGCACACGGGCAACATCAGGTGAGAACACAGCCGGTCAGAAGCGGTCGCTTGTGCATGAAACGTTGAAGGACAGCGTTGCTGGTAACCATGTTATTTACGGAGCATGAGTGCACTTATAGGGCTGGGGGGTGGGGAGGTGGATGGATCCCGCAAACAACTGACCTTCATGTGGGGGTGCTGACAACCAATGCCAGAGTGTCAACAAACACACATGCTGGCTCAGATGGTTAGGTTTAAGTAAGAGAGACACGTGGTGAGATGAAAACATCACATTCAGACAGGAAGCGAACACTGGACCTGTATGAAAGTCCTGGGCTTGTTGGATCCACCGCCCCTGTTCGTGTTCTATATATTATGCAGTTACTGACAGCGTTTCAATCTGGCGGCGTTCAGCGGTTTATCATGCGGATGCGATCGCTTCTGTCTGGCCGCGTCCTCATCTGATGCCACCACCTGTGCATTATGCCGCCACGGCAGATGTTGTTTGGCTATCGGGGTAACAGTTTTGTCTGGCCGCTCTTTCACTTGACACCATCCAGTGGTATATCACGCAGATGCGAAAGGTGGCTTTTAGCGTCGAGTTTGTAGCGAGAACGGGTTGGCCGGTTATATTCATGGCTTATTAATGTCAGGTGTACCCTGCCTCTGCGCTCAGAGGTTGGCACACAGTTCGCACAACAGTAGCAGCTTCTAACCGTGTGTTTTCCAGTCAGTATGAGATGCAGCATGTGTCCCGATCTTTAGTCTTGTTACTTTCATATCTCCTGCATCCACTTCCTGTTTTCGATCACTGCTGATGCTTTTTTTAGGCTTTGCAGGCAGCTCTGAAAGTTCAGTACGCACCATCTCTTTAGCAGTTGGCTTCTTTTTTTGCTTGATTTGTTTATCATGATTTTCCAAACAGTTTCTGCTGACAAGTTCTGCAGTTTTGTGAATGATGAAGACACTGAAGCAAACAGTTTCATCTCACAACATAAGTCCTGAAACAACACGCCTCCTGTTAGGTGTCAGGACCCTGAGAGACGGCCTGAAGCTGGACGTCTTTGTCTTCTCTGGATGTGAGACTCGGCAGCAGACTGTGTGACGAAGCGGCACTTCAGTCTGCAGAGTTTCACTTTGTTATGTGAGGGAACAGATCGGATGTGAGGAGTTTGTTGGAGGGAGCTGCGGCAGATGTCTGGAGGGAATCTTTAGAGTGAATCAGATCACTGCAGCTTTCTGACAGCAGCCGCAGTCAGCCTCCATTAAGACTCTTCATCCTGAGGGTATGAGCGGCTGCTGCAGAGTCAGAGCCGGTTAGCAGCAGAAACGCTGTCACACTGCAGAGCGGAGAAGAAGAAAAAGTGCACTCAAGAGATTTCTTCTTTTGTCTGAAAGCTGGACGAAGGGATGGTGAAGTTGGTGCATTAGTGAAACACTCAGGAAGATATCTTCAGAACTTCTGGCCAGATTTCCATAAAATGTGTTGTGGACGATTCCTTAAAATGCTTCAGAGCAAATCACCTGCATATTTATGTGCTGGACGGGTTTCTGCATCTGTCTAACTGTCCACACGTTCAGATTCTCCACTAACATGGCAAACCTCCGTGATGGGAGCTGAAACGAGCCCGTTTTATGTGACAGGAATATTGAGCATTGTGCTGCCTCGATGTTTTGTATAAAATATCACATATTGCCGCCTTGCATTTGACTTCTGCATCTACATATATTACGCTTTAGGTCTCCTTCTGCGTCTGCTGTTGACGTTCCTACTGTGATGTCAACACAAGCACATGGTGGGATTATGCTGAACAACAAAAGCACATGGCAACTAACGCTCAGACGTCAACAAATGCACGTGCTGCCTGGGATGGTTGGGATTAGGCAAAATAAGTACACGGTAAGGTGTCAGGAAAAAAATTCATATTCAGACAGGAAGTGAACACCAGACTCCTGCATGAGAGTGTGTTGGACACAACCAGAGCCCCTCCAGCACGCCCTGTAGGGACGTGCGTGCTCCCTATATTAGGACGTTACCGGCAATGCTTTAACCTGTTGTCCACTGGCGTATCATGCAGACACAGCAGGTTCTGTCCGGAGATCAGTGTTTAATAATTACACCGCATTTTTAGCTGATGACATCCAGTGGTGGATCATGCGAAAATGAAACGTGTTTTTTGGCGTTGGGATTCTACGCTGAAAGCACTGAAAAAGTGGCAGTATTTGACAACTTTGTAATAAGAATGGGGTGGTAACGTCCACCAGCCAGTTTGTAGCATCACTGGCTTCCAAAGAAAATGACTTGTAGCCTGTCGCTGTGTCACTTGTAGTCTTACAGCATTAGACTGCAAGAGTTTAGGTGGGTGTACCTCATAAATTTGCAACTGAGTGTAAAAAAAACATGGCCTCTCTCTAGTTGAAACACGCAAAAACAGGCTTGTCCCCTTGGCAGCCGGCTCTTTGCTGTAATGATGCTTGTAACTTTTTATTTCCTGATTCTTTTATGCCTGTTTTGATGTTTCGACATCCCAGCAGAAAAAAAAAAAAAAAAAAAGAGTCCCCACCATCCAGGATGAGTGCTTTGGTTGCTGTGGAGGCCTGGCTCCTGTCCACCAATCAGGGGGCAGCGATCCCAGGCCGCCCAGGACGTCCGTCTCATCCCAGAAAACAGTCCTGGGAGCAGTTGGGAGAAGGTCAGTGAGCAGCCTGTTCAGCAGCGGAGCCTCAGTGTACCCGTCGCCCCATTGTCTCTGAATGAATGGGGCTGTCTAATTACTGGAGCAGCGACTGGGGCCGCCAGCCTCGTCCACAAAGGACTCGAACACGCAAGTTTGGTGCCAAAGAGAAAAATCAAAGCCAAACTGGTGATTAGAGAAGAATGTGGTTTACATACAAAGAGTCCCCTCTGGTTCGTTCTGTGTTCAAGACAATTAGACAAGAATGTCATGTAATTATCCACAGCTATAAATACTGATTCCTTTTTATATGATTTTATCCTAAATGATGATGGGAAGCAAAGTCAAAGATTTTCACAAAAAAAGGACATTTCTTCAAACTTTTGGCTCTTAATAGTGTAATAGAAAGTACAGCAGGAATCTTTTTTTTTCTCCGAAGCATCAGAGTAAAGTGAGATATTAGAGCCGTGTTGCTCTTGAGGGCGAGACCAGACAAGCAGAGCAACGCTGCAGGACACGAGGCTGGAAGAGAGCTGACGGGAGAGATGTCAGTCAAAGAGACACGTTTCTACATGACCATAAATAAAAACATAGTTTGATGAACAGAAAATATGCTATATAAAAGGGAGGAGAAACATCCTTGGCTTAAATGTCAGTTTCAGAAGAATCCAACTACTGTGGTTTCTGTGTATTTAGCAAAATAAAACAAACGTCATTATCATTTTCGGACAGCACCAACAAATTGCACTAGCTGCGACCTCCATGCCAGATTTCAGTATCCTGGTTTCAAAACTGTGACCGCCAAAAGGTGGAGACAGACCGACCGACCGACCGACCGACCAACCAGCCACTCAGCCACAGAGCGAACTGTTGGTCACAGCTAATAAAAGGATAAATACAGAGGACCACGGATTCAAAATGAACTAACAGCGTGCTGTGAAGCTGAGATTCAGGAGGACGTCATTAGGAAATTTTAAAGCGGCAGGTCTGTAGAGTCCTTGCCGATGACTCAGCGGCTGTGAGCGGGACTTCTGTATGTGTAAACGGCAGCAGTTTGCACAGCTGGTGCAGAGATGCATGCCGTAAAGAAAAGCCCACATTTCTGGTTAGGAGAAGAAACAGTTACTGTTAAACATTATGAAAGACTTGGACATCAACAGGTTTTGGAATATGCGCATATATTGCAACACCGACCTTTTCATGAAGGTGGCTGAAGGAATAAAAGAGGGAGACAGTATGAACACAGTATAACAAGTCCACCACTGACAGGAAACTCCTAAAATCCCATTCTGATGCAAAGAAGCAAAACGTTAAGTGACTCCAGTCGGAACCGTTTTCCAGATTTTGACGAGATGAACGTCATGTTGGGCATGTTCTTTGCAGTATTCATGTAATCAGTTCAGAAGAATTTTTTTTTGGAATAAGGGCAAAAAACGAAATATCTTCTGCACAGAAACAGAACAGCACTGGGATGCCTCTGGATGCACCTGAAGAGTCTAATTTTTGAAACATATTTCAGACTCTGCCTGCACATATATAGATATTTTATTTTTATTTACCACATTTCTGAAACGCTGCGTTCGGCCCTGAAAAGGATGTGTCTTCTTTAGGGGCCAGACTGCGCCGGTTCAGACCAGAGACCATCAGAGACAACTTTCTTTCAGACTAAATGAGCCTCAATGTGTTGCCTGTGGTACTGTGGCACTGTTCACTGCGGCGGCCAGCTGAGAGGCAGACTCCCTCCATCGTCATGACAACCACGGGAGGCGAGGACAATGGCGTGCTGTGTCCTCCCCGGCTGGGCGGCGTCGATGATGACGAAACGATGGTGAGAGTAAAACCAGCTGAGGTTTGTGCTGAGCATGACGCGGCAAATTAACTGCAGCTGCATTTTTTTTTTTTGTCATTTTAGCAAAAATAAACCCTGAAAAACTGACGTGCATGATAAATGATACTCTTTCACTGACTCGTTTCTGATTTCTGTTCATGCCTGAGGAGCGTTCAGTTGTTTACTGGACTGACTGTAACTCTCGGTGGAGGACACATGTTGTGTTGAGTCTAAACTGTACAAACAATGGCTGCTGTGTCCTCGGGGTGGACGGCCATAGAGTCTCACTCTTTTTATTTCTTTAAATTAACATGTTTTCTTCTCTGCATGTAATTTTCTTCATGTAATTATTTTTCAACAAACTTTGACAGTGCCCTTTGTGCACTTTTTCTTCTGATTTTAGAAGTGCCGTTTTTGGAGCTGCACCGCACAAATAAATCAGCTGTTTAAATGCAGACCAGGGTTTGAGAAATCTATTTTAAAATATTTTTAATTTAAGTGACACTTCTCTTGTGGCTAAAAAAACAATGAAAAATTAAAAAAAACCAAAAACAAACAGTAACTGTAACATTACATACTTAGCAGAGTGCATCATCAGCAAACACAACACAGCACCAATGTTTTCAATATATTACTGTGCATCCCACTGACTCACTCACACAAAGAAAGACAACATCCAAAAAAACAAACCACAGGTGCTGACAGCAGCCATGGCTAAAGATGAAGTTTTATGCTCATTATCCTACACATTTAGCATAGTTTGGATCTTTTGAAGTTTAAATGTAGTTTGGAGAAGCAGGCTTTAGTCTGTCACTAAATTTGAGCAATGCAATGCTGTGAACAGGGGCAGCAGTAAAACAAATCCTAGCCACCCTGATCCAGGTTTCAAAGGGTTAAACTTAATTTTTTTACATTCCTAAAGTCCACAGCAGTACATTACTTAGCTTCAGTGGCAGTACTCCTGCCTGCTTCTCCAAACTGGGGAAGTATCCCCAACATCTACTCTGTAATACACTTACTGTGGATAAGTACCTCATAAAACCCCACTTTAAATATCAAAACTATCCCTTTCATGTAACACTTTATTTTAGAGGTCCATGCTTCCTTCATTATTTCAGGGTTTCCAACACATTTATTTATTTGTGGCCGCTGCCATAATTAAAACATCTGCCGCTACAAATAGATTTTGGAAGCTGGACCTTTCATTTGGGGCGCTATTTGAATATAAATACCATTTCGGATTTATATAAAACGCACTTGGGGGAAGACAGCGCAGCAGAAGGTTGAAGGTTCAACTTAACCATTCATTGTGTTGCATCATTAAGTTTGCTTTCACTCACAAACAGCTGATCCTCTCATCCATTACTCTGATCAGCTGTGTACAGATCAATTATCCACCCTGCGAGTGACAAACTGCTGTAGAGGAAAAAGAACTCATGGAGGGCTCCGCCTGCGCTCCGTTACAACTAAACAAACAAAAATAATCTTTTTTTTTTCAGGGAAATTGAACTGAAATAACACGTAAAAAATAAAATGTCGATTAAAATATGACATATGCCAAGATGTGAAACCACATTTGCTTGTGATAATGACTCAGGGACGGTTTGTTGCATTTTGGGGGCCTGAAAACTTTTGAGACCAGGTCCAAGGCTGTAATCTTTTGAAAACGCTTTCCGTTACCATGTAAACTGGCAATGCATGGATCCTGTGAGAATGATGACATCGCTGACGCACTTCGGGCATGCGTGTGTTGTTCTTACTGGCCTGGCACGCACACTACAGCGTCTTCCGTTGTTTTTGCGGATCCGTGCACACATGGATCGTTTTCACAGTGAAATCATACGAAAATGGATTTAAAAAAATCAAAGTTAAGACTTTTCCATTTTAAGCAGGACCGTTTACGTCTAAACGTTATTTTCGGGGCTCATGTCTGCGTTCAGCATCTGTTAAACACAGTGAACAAAAACTAAAACCGAGTGCAGATTCCGTCAAAATACTGGTGAGTTAATAAAAGAAACTAATCACATAAAGCTAAACCCTAACACTGACTGTGTTCTTTCATATATAAACTCTGTAAACAGTGAAAAGGTGGACGGTGACGTCTTCAGTCGTCCGGCAGTAAACACAAATAAGTTCAACAGTCTTAAAAAACTCTGGAATTTAGAAGCTGATATGTCAACGCGTCCACCGATGAAACTCCTCACATCACAGGAATGACACGGAAGAAGTTTCGTCGAATGCTGTTGACCTTTGACCTCAGCAGTGAGTCCCCACGGCGCTGTAGGAGGTGGACGCCTCCCTGCGGATGGTGCTGAACGGCGACAGTTCCAGCTCAGTGGTGGTGCATTCGTTGTCGACGTCGCTGGTGGCGGCGGTGGAGGAGCGTGGCGGTCCGCACTCGTCGCAGCAGCAGCAGCAACAGTCCAGGAAGGCTCTGGTGAACGGCTGGCACAGGCAGAACAGCAGCACCGGCGTCACGGCGGATTTACAGAAGAGCAGCATCTGGCTGACCAGCTGCAGGATGTCCAGGGTCCTCCTGGGAACGCCGGCCGCCATGTACACGGTGATGATGTTGCAGATGTTCTCCGGAATGATGCAAAAGCCGTAGAGGATGGCCAACGCCACCACGGCGCAGTTCATCTGACTCTCCAGCTGGATCTGCTTCTTACTGCCGCGGACGCAGGCCCGCTCCGCGTGGCGGATCTTGCGTGCGGTAAACAGCGAGCTGCAAATGGTGAACAGCGTCGGCAGGCAGAAGTAGCAGCCAAAGTACCACCAAAGGCGAGCGCCGTCGTAAGTGAGTCCCAGGACGTACAGCGTGTCCGGGAGGTCAGTTGAGATCCGGATTACGCAGCGCTCGCACGGCGTTATATCAGGCGGGTCGCCGTCCTCGGTGACCAGCTGCCGGATCAGCAGCTCGGGCAGCGCCAGCAGCAGAGCGCCCACCCAGATGACGGCGAGCTTGGCTGTAGTGGACGCCCAGTTTTCGATCATTTCGTAGTACATCTGCACATTAGTGGCAGCACGAAAACGGTCGATGCACAGAGCGCAAAGTGTGAAGGTCGTGACCCCGAGAGACGCCACCTGGGAAGAGAGGAGGAGCGTCAGTTACGCTTTTCACAGACAACAGTTTTCGTCGCGTTTCTCAACAATGAGCTAAAATAAGAGACAGCAGCGTTTTTATATATCAGCAAAAACAAATAAAGGAGTCTATATTTAATGACTTATTTTCAATAGTCACTTCAGCTATTCAGCTATTTACACTCGTCCCTACGACGTGTTATTATGGATCCCACTGCGTGCTGCGATTGGCTATTTCTCGTCATGTTGATGCGTGAAGGCTCGAGACGGTTAGGTTTAGGGCAGAGAGGTGATAGGGAGAGCTAGCACTCGCTAATCTCAGATAGTCCCAAAGACTGAAGTGGTAAATTTACACGAAATAAACTAAAGTGTGACGCTGTATAAAAAGCAGCAGAGAGGAAGTGGTGGGTGAGTGGGCTCAAGAGACTTGCACGTCAACGTTGGCTTATCATTTTTAGATTTAAGGTAGCTGATGTATTATTTTCAGTTTACAGGGTGCATAAAGCTGCTAAATGCACGCTGTGTACGTAAAGTTTATCAGAGTAGCTGAACCGGTCTGTTCATTTTATCGTCGTATTTCATCGTTACTCGGATGCACAGGAATAAACACCAGTGTGCAAACAGCAGCATTGTTGGCAACGGACAGTTGGGTACAAATAACATCTGCCATCAATAAATCAGTTGACTGTGTAACAATTTAAACCTACAACTGAAATGTTTAGAAAAAGGTAGAAAGAAAAATAGTCAAAACATTGTGAGGTTTAAACACTTTGCAACGTTAAAGCCTCTGAAGACTTAAAGTTTTACTGAAAGTACCTCAAGCACCGCTTATCCACGGAGGAAACAAGATTTATTCTAACTGAAGTATGTTCAAACACACACACACTCTTCACCTTCCTGTTGTCATAAACTACATCTGCTTTGTCTCAGTGCCTGTAAACACTTCAGTGTATGAGTGACAACAGACAAGAAAACCAGTTGTTGGCGTGTGTTGAAGGCCGCGGTGTGACGCTGCTGTCGAGTGACGAACAACCTGATGTCACTTCCTGTCTAACTGCTGTAACTCATAACAATCTTTCTCCTGAGAAACATGTGGTTTACTTTCTGTATACTGACACAAATGAGTGAGTTTCACAATAGATTATGAAACTTTCTTGATTTTAAAAGATTCCTTCGAAAACTACAGTGTAATCGTGCGTCATTACTCTTTTTTTAATGATATCCTCCAACACATCTTTATCACTTTTAGTCCTTCAACTCCGCTGTCTAAAAACATCACAAATTTAGCCTTTTCATGCTCACAGCTCGCCTCTTTGCCGACCTCATGCTGTTTTTATGTCATACGGGATGGACGGCAGACATGAAAAGAGACTTTACCTGCAAGAATTTACGTCATCAGACAAATCAAGATGGTTTCTATGATTAGAGAATCGTCAAAAAAGGATGTGAACGAATGCGCGCTCCATTCAAGACTGTTCTGTGAATATGAGGGGCTGCTGCACCGAGATGAAAATATCTCCAAGTAGTCAGTCAGTACCTTCAAACCACGACAGTCAAAGAGCTCAAGGCAATGCTCAGGTGATAGAAAACCATGTCGAGTAAGAGAGAAAGAACCACATTACAGTGACATAATGTTAGTCTTATTCTATATTTTTTAAATTTTCATTATTCAATTGATTGATTCTTAGAGCCTTATAACTGTGCGTGTGTGTGTGTGTGTGTGTGTGTGTGTGTGTGTGTGTTAAGATTTAATCCTCCTGCTGTTTTGTGAGATTACGCTCCATTAAACATCTGAAGGAATAAAAAAACCAGACTGATCTCAGACCTGCAGCTCTGTCTGAACTCTGTATGATTGTGCACACTGACATATCTTATATCAGAACAGCAACTCTGGCTGTTTACATGTTAAAATACAGTAAAAATGTATGTTTTATTTATTTAATCGTTATTAGATTAAATCTATAACAATCGTTTTAAGGTTTTACAACACAATGTCAGGAAAAAATCCTGTTTTTAGCATTTTTAACACTTTTAACAATTCAAGACAATTTAATACTAATTAAGGCCATGTTTTTAAAAAAACAAATTTAATGTCTATAAAGACTTTTTAAGGATCTGTGGGAACTCTGGTTGTGTCCAAGCCTTCAACAGCCTTGACACAAAAAAAAACAGATAAAAAATTTGTATTTTTATTAAGATCTGATCCCAGACCCCCTTTCCCGTCTCTGTAACACATCAGAGGGTTTGGGGGGTCGTCGCTGTTTAATCTCAGGCTGAGGGACTCTTCATTAATCCTGCTCTTTGCTCTGATTGGACAGCAGGACGTCACGTGTGCACCAGGTGTCGTCTTGTTCATCAGATTAAAGACGGTCCACATGAGGCGACATTAAACCTGATTTAAACCCCGACTGCAGTCTGGAGCCGCTCTCCACCTAATTCTGCTCCAACACAAAATTTACACAAAAATTACATAAACTAGTAAAAAAAAAAATGATTTACATACTGTAAATATCTTTTTTTTAAATCAATATCAAAGTTACAATTTGATGAGTTTGTCAGTTAAAAATTACATAAATAATCTGGTTCTGACATTCAAATCTTGTAACTCAAAAAAATATGATTAAAGTTAAGTTGTTAATTCATCAGGATACTTTCTATCATACATTTTATGTTAAAAACTCGACAGAAAGCCTTTGTCTTTTTAAAAACGCAAAATACATTTTTACACTATGGAAACTAGTTAAATTCCTCCTTTACACATTCTTTTGTAGTGTTTATATGTTTATGAATTTATTAATATCTTGCTCTTTTTTGTTATTTCTAATTTTATTTTACCCTCAGTGTTTATTATCCCTTTGTTGTTTTTATTCTGGTTTTAAGCTATTTTTTTCTGTCAAGCACTTTGTAACCTTGTTAAGAAGAGCTGTATGAATAAAGTTTATTATTATTTTAGTTATGGAGCGTGGAAAAGGCTTGGGGAAGACTGTAATTTAAATTCGAAGGTCACATTTTTTCAAGTTTATCTTAAAACAACACACACACACACTATTGAAACAGTTGTGAGGTTGCTATGATTTTCCAGTAGATTTTTTTTAAAATCTACTGGATTTTCCCTCTTGGTGTTTCCCTGGACAGTAGATGAGTTTCCATTAACTCTAAATTTGTGCAAACTGAAACAGCGTTTATAAACTACACCTCATGGGAACACGCCAATTTTGAAAAAACTCCCATTTATTGCAAAAAAGTTTTTACATTCACATGAGGTGATATTTTAGGTGGTTCGAAAAAGCCATATTTCACAAAACTGCAAATGGAACCATTTTTTGGCTTTTAATAGGTCACATGATGCTATGGCTCTGTGGTCCAGCACATACAGGAGGAACATAAAGGCAGCATGAGCATTATGATCCTAAAAATTAGTAAAAAATAAATAAATACAAAAAATCATCTTGCAATTTTCAGGACATTTCTTTCCAAGTTGCTCATTGGCAAGAAATGTTCTGCAAATTCCAAGAAATTATTAGTTTTAATAAACTGTTTAAATTTTAAAAGAGCTAGGGGGGGAAGAGTGTCCTGAGAACTCAATATTTATGATTACCACAAATATATATTTTAAATTACTTTATGGAATTATTATAATTTTTAAAATATCTTTTCAGGTAATTTTCTTGTTATGTTGCTGTTTTTTTACTCTCTGTTTTAGCTGTTGTTTTTTTTCTAATTTTTAGGTATTTTTCTTGTTTTGTTGTTTTTATTTTTTACTCTGTTTTCTTGGTTGGCTGGTTGGTTGGTTGGTTGGTACTTACTCTTACTTTTTTTCTAATTGTCAGGTAATTTTCTTATACTTTTCTAATAATTTATTGCAGATTTCTTGGTCATTTCTTATTATTTGCTCATTGCCCTCTTCCTGTGTTTTTGAAAGAAATCAAGCCTCGGGTTTCAAAGGGTTAACAGAGGGAATATCACACACCTTTAATACTATATTTCAGCAGTAGGATCTGCAGCTGATCTACTTATATTAAATATGATCCAAATGTGTAGACTGGTCATTTGTGTATTTAGGAGTCTAACATGATCTTCAGACCTGCTCTCGCCTGACATGTAGCTCATGTTCACTCAGTAAGCCATTTCCGGTCTCTACCATCATCAGCATCAACCCCACACCCTTCCCTTCCCCCCTTCACCTCCAGGTAGGGGATGATCCTGCACGAGAACTCTCCCAGCAGCCAGTCCTTGGTGAGCTCGTGGAACACCACGAGCGGCAGGCAGAAGAAGATGATGACGAAATCCCAGAGCG